>NC_064923.1:427722331-428025090 GCF_023897955.1 Schistocerca gregaria
TTCTAGGCGCTCAGTCCGGAACCGAACGACTGCTGCGGTCGCAGGTTCGAATCCTGCCTCGGGCATGGATGTGTGTCCTTAGGTTGGTTAGGTTTAAGTAGCTCTAAGTTCTAGGGGACTGATGACCACAGATGTTAAGTCCCATAGTGCTCAGAGCCATTTGAACCATTTTGGCAGTGTCATCTGTCTGCATGCAGGTACAGGTCAGTATGCATTCTCTTCCTGTACACACCGTGGCTCAGAGTACCATCAGCGCTTCTCTTGACCATGACGTCCAGGAATGGTAGTCTTCCTTCTGCTGAATTTGATGTTTGGATGTATGGAGTTTAGGTGTGTAAGGAAATCCAGGAGCTTGTCCCTGCCATGGAGCCAGATGAAGAACGGGACATCGACATAACGGAAGAAACAAGTAGGAGGCCAAGGCTTCCTCGAGTCCTCGAAGTACTCCATGTACAAATTCGTGACCACTGGCGCGCGGGCGCGGACGGCGAAGAGAGCGGGCTGCGGGGGGAGGGGATTTAAATCGGCCGCCCGCCCTCAGGAGCTCAGTTCGTCAGCGCACCTGACGATGGCGACATTCCGAAATATTGTGCCCGTTGGACAATATGAACCGGCAGTATACCCGTGTACTGTTTGAGCACTTTGTTCACCCATCAATGACTGAGCATCTGTTATCACTTTAAAACGGTTATAGTAAAGTTGACATAGGTCTTCGTTGACTTAAAGCACCTCTAACAAATTAAGCTGTTTACATCTGCGTCAGTATACGCTGTATTAAACTTTAACTAAAGAGCAAGAAGCCCCACAAAAACAGACAAACTTTTCTTATTCTTTGTCAACTGATGTTAACCAAACTGTAAATAAGGAGCGTATGAAGAAGTTCAGAACCAAAGTAAGTTGATAACCAAACTAAGTTGAGAACCAAACTAACGTGGGTGGTAGTACCCCATATTCTTACATCGCTCGGTCTTAGGGTTAGATTCGGCGGCACATAACCGTGCCCTGAAGACAGACTCATTTTGGAGGATCTCGTATGCAAATAAGAAAAGTTCTTCTTAGACATAAAATGAGGATGGCAAAGAGAGTCAGAAATAGAATTTATTTCATTTAATAATTAGCAGTAACATAAAATACACAAGCAGTAATGCCTGGACGGCCAAATGGAGATTCTAGTTATCTAAGTTCTCATGCACTCACAAACTGCGCGCACTCAGCCACTTAGTGCTCGACAGGTGTTTCTCCGCGATAATGCACAGCCTGAAGACAAAGTTTCAGTGTCGTAACAAGGCTGCCATACGCAGAAGCGACCCGCCGCTGCCAACTTACTTTGTGCAAGTCGCATTTCAAGGCTATCTAGCGGGGAGCGCAGACACGGCTCTGCTCCGAGATGCAAACAGGCGCCAAGTGGCTGTAAATAATGCGCCTCGTCGCGGCGCGCTCGTCATTTATTCAGCGCGCTGCACGCGTGACGCCGCGGTCGGGGGCCGCAGCTGACTGCCGGCTGCGGCCGGCCGCAGAATGCACCACGCGCTCCTCTCACTCGGTCATTTGCGTTCGCTGACAGGAAAACACAGATAAATGGCGGGCTGCTTTGCATGTAAAACACGCAGATCATCACTGAAAGAAACTGCGCTGGATACAGCATCCTCAGCCAGTATCGAGTCTCGAAGGATGCTATGATAGTAAGACTCAGAGTAAAAATGGATACGAAGCTAAAAAGAAATACCCTCGTCAGGCAAATGGTAAAAAGAAGAACATTTCTCAAAAATAATTAAAATTAGAGAATTCCAGTCCAGAAAATTGAGCAAAACGTTCCACTTTTTTACAAAAAGAAGACTGTAAGATTGATCACATGGTTTTCAACCTTTCGCACTTGAGCCGTGCTGTGGCTCTTGTTGGTGCTGTTGTGGGTTTCCGTCCTCTGTTGGAGTCCAGACTGTATCGTTTAGTTGACATGGTTGCGGTTGTTTGTCTTCTTCTTGCGTCGACTCGCACCATTTGATTTCACAAGCGTTGCCTATTCGGTAGTGGCAGCAGCGGCGTTATCGATATGTATTAACTGTGGAGCTATCGTTGGGGTGACGTCGTCGTTGGACTCGGAGCACTATGGGACTTAACATCTATGGTCACCAGCCCCCTGGAACGTGACGTCGTTGTTCTTCGCTGTCGTGTGAGTGAACAGTTCGGTTGGGGACGCAGAAGGAGCCAGGTCCACGCTGAGCAAGAACACGCCGGGACAGCTGGTGGCGAGCATGGACTGCCGGATCGAAGAAGGCCTGTTGTCACGAGGGTGCACGACCTCGTTGAAACCGGATCCTGCATGTTTTAAGTTGAGTGCATTTCAATTCGAGTATACAAACCTCCACCATTTTAAAATCTCGCGATTCTCCAGTGACTTGGGTTCGTGTTGCTGCTTGTAATGTTGCCGAGGCGAAGAGCAGCTAGTGGAGTGCTTGGGGAAGGCGGATCTGAATAGCTTTCCTGGGCTTTTGATTACTATTTACTGCCTTCATGTTGTTACAATTGTTAAGTTCAACACGCGGTATTTTCCTCCCTGGTGCCGCTAACGCCCCAGTTACCTACCCTGGGGGTTAGTGTATGTAATGGCAGTGTATATTTCCAAGCATTGCCGCTGCTGTCCAGTGAGGCGTGTAAGTTTGACAGCTTTCTTGATTGTAGGTTAGTTGCCGATTCTTCTACCTTGGTGGTAGTGATTTCTTTCTTGTTCCGGGCGCTCTAAGCACAGTATTGTGCGGGCGGAATCCAGACCGCCGGTTCCGACTTTGGCGTACTTTTACATCTATGCATTTGGTTTATTCGACGTCAGCTAGCCTCACCAAGATTATCGTTAGTCACTCGTTGTGATGTTTATGCTTGCTCGCAAAAGTGATTTTGCCCTGACCTGCACGGAGGTCGATTCCTGGATCTCTGTCTGTGATTGGACCTTCTGTTTTTTATTGTGTTATTATTTTATTATTGTACACCAAGTTACCACCATTTGTCTCGCCTGTTTGGTGATCAGTTGCTTGTCCTTTTGAATTACCCTTTATTATTATATTTGCTGTTTTATTGTATTTTTGTAAATTTTTAATATAATTGCCATTCTTGCCATTACAGCAAGAATAAACCACTGTGCTACCAATTTTACTATCATTTATCTCACTTGTTGGTAACTTAACTCTTGGTATTTCATTTCTGTTTGACAGTATGTTGTTAATTTTTTTTAATAATTGCCATTCTTGACGTTAAAGGCCTAACTGTGGTTACTTGTTGTGAAATTCTAATTGCGACCACACAGTCTTGTTTCCAAAACATTTGCTGTGTCTGAATGTTATGAATCGTTAAAGGCCTTCAACCATGACTGTGGTTACATGCCTTAAATACTAATTGCGACCACCTTGGTTTGTTTTCAAAACATTATTTGTCGTGTCTATATTTTATACTCATTTGGTAAATTGTAACGTACTGAAAATACTATTAATTACGCAGTTATTTCTTCCCTATTATTAACGTGTGATATATTTTCTATTTATTGCTGAGTCTGAAATTATTCTCTTAAAATAAATGTGTTAAATTGCAAAGCAAACCAACATCAGCTGATTCGGGTCCCATTCACAATCGTAACCGTATTATGCCTTCCTTGACTACCAGGTCTCAGCAGTTGCAGTACCCGTGGACAAAATTACTGGATTTTAGGTCAGCATGCTATGCAGACTACTAACTTTTATATAACCTCCAACATGTGTCAGCAGTGTCATCGTTAGCGGCTGTAACATGTTATTACACTGTTGGAAGAAAATCTCATCGCCAAAGAATAATTAATATAGAGTAATGAAGCTCGTGGTTTTGCGGTAGCGTTCTCGCTTCCCGCTTCGATTCCCGGCGGGGTCAGGGATTTTCCTTGTCTCAAGATGACTGGGTGTTGTTGTGTCGTCTTCATCATCATCATTCATCCCCATTACGGTCGGAGGAAGGTAAACCACCTCCACTAGGACCTTGCCTAGTACGGCGGTGTGGGTCTCCCCCCATCGTCCCCTACGGTCCTCGGAGTACGAGACCTCATCATCATCATCAATGAAATTACACGCATACATTGGCCTATGTAACATATATAAGTGATTAACATTGCATGATCATAGGTTAATGTAAGCGCGAAGTGAGGCACAGCAAATGTGAAACACTGGTAGGTTAATAGCCGGTGTAACCGCCAGAATGTTCAGTTCAAAAATGCAAACGTGCATGCATTGTGTTGTACAGTTGCCAGGTGTCAGTTTGTGGGATGAAGTTCCATGCCTGTTGCACTTGACCCGTTAACACAGGGGCGGTTAACACTGTCGATGTCGCTGGAGCGGTCTTCCGATGAGCTCCAATATGTGGTCGGTTGGGGACACATCTGATGATCAAGCAGGCCAAAGCAGCACGTCAGCACTTTGTTAGAGCAGGTCGGTTTCCAACAACGGTATGTGGGCGAGAATTATCCTGTTGAAAAACACCCCCTGGAATGCTGTTCATATCGTATCACACGACTGACGTGCAGATTTGCAGTGAGGGTGCGTGGGACTACCACGAGTGTGCTCCTGCTGTCATACGATATCGCATCCCAGACCGTGACTTCACGTGTGTCCAGTGTGTCTAGCATGCAGGCGGCTTGGTTGCAGACCCTCAACTGTCCTCCTTCTAACCAACACACAACCATCACTGGCACAGAGACAAAACCAGTTTTCGTCAGAAAACACAACAGACCTCCACTTCACCCTCCAATGATCTCTCGATTGACACCGCCGATGTCGCAAATAGCGCTGGCTTGCGGTCCGTGCAATGCACGCTACGGGGCGTCGTGCTCGGAGCTGTCCTTGAACTAAAGATTTGCAGTAGTTTGATGTGTCACTGTGGTGCCATTAGTTGCACAAATTGATGCTAGAGATGCAGCGCGATGTGCCAGGGCCGTACGCTGAACACCATGGTTTTCCCTCTCGGTAGTGCCATGTGGCCACCCGGAACTGGTCTTCTTGCGACTGCACATTCGCGAGACCACCGCCGCCAGCAGTCATGTACAGTGGCTGCATTCTGCCAAATGTTTCTGCAATATCGCAGAGGGACCTACCAGTTTCCCGTAGTCTTAAAAAAAATGTAAATGTCGTGTGACTAGGGTCTCCCTTACGGTAGACCGCTCGCTGGATGCAAGTCCTTAGATTTGACGCTACTTCGGCGACATTTGAGTACTGGGGATGAAATGATGAAAAATGGGACAACACAACACCCAGCCCCTCAGCGGAGAAAATCTCCAATCCAGCACGGATTTGAATCCGGGCCCCTAGGATTTACATTCTGTCGCGTTGACCACTCAGCTACCGGGGGGTGGGGGGGGGGGCGGGGGGCGGGACTCCCGTAGGCTTATAAGAGGACCACGTTCAATCTCAGCGGGATGTTGGTAATGGGGTCTTTGCCGTCTTAAAGGTATTCTTGAGCAACATCAGCTCACCACGTTCTATCTCAAAATCATTACAGCGTGTATTTAAAGCAAACCTGATTTTCATCCTCATAGTGCCGCTACAAGCTTCACTTCCATTCTGACGGCACGAAACTGAAACTGACAGCATCTTTCAGGTGTAGAAACGCACCTGCCAAGTTTGGTTTGAGTCCTATAACTTCTTCTCAGTATTACGACGTTTTGCCCGTAAGTGGATGTTGGTTCTATATTTCTAGGTCTTGATAATTTTTAACTCTTTTGTGTTATCGTTATGTTGAAATATTTATTTAAAAAGAGTTTTACTCCTATTTGTGTATTAAATAATTATTCACACGTTCCTTCGTATTTCGATTTGGTTATGGTTTAGTGATTTGTATATTGATTTAATTGGAGTTAGTCATCTTTTTCATTTAGTCTAATTCTACTGAAGGTTTGAATCTGATATGTTATCTTTTAACCATTCGAGTTAATTGCCTTTGATGTTTGCCTATTAATAATTACGTGACATTGTTCATTTGCTAAAACCTGTTTGTTAACTTTTCCATATTTCTTATTTTTGAAGGGATGTTTGTTGCAACTTTCACCTGGTCATAAAACGTAACGCGCTGTACGCTGACTTGGACTATAGGAAGGTGAGCCAGACCTGGATGGAACCCACACAACGCACTAACGACCGTGCCTGGTGCACTGGGTAGAGTGAACATGGATTTTAGGAGGCTTCCCATGCTCTTTTACGCAAACGTTGTACTGATCTCCACTGTCAGCCTCGGCAAATATGATACAAGAACTATTAAAATACGATCAGATACAGGAGAAAGTATACACACCTCACAGATGTGTGGACTTTTTAATCGAAGCTTGCTGGCTTATGTCTATTATTCTTAGGCTTGTACATAAGTTCGTAGCGCTTTTGTTTGGATCTTGATACTCCGGTTGCTATGGTTTTATTCGTCGATTGTTGTTTTTTGCTTGTAGTTCGCTGTTGCTATTGAAATTACGTATTGTCATTTGAAGGTTGTGAGTAGAGCAGTGAACGCTAGAAAATAGGGTGCTAAGTGGATAAATCGGAACATTCCCTACATTTTCGTCTGTCTGAGATCAGCAGAGGGATGACGGCAGTGGAGGCAGCCAGAAACATTTGCGCCGTGTGTAGCGGTAGTAATACCATTGGACAGAGCAAGACAGGGAAAAGCTTTCCTCGTTTTAAGAAGGATCTTTTTGACATTCGTGACTGTCGACGTTCGAGAAGACCTCCGGGGTTTGATGAACGACCTTTAAAGGCATTAATCCACTTTGATCTACGTCCGTATGCTCGAGAACTGGAACACGTGATAAACTGTGATCAGTCCACCTTCGTGCGAAGTTTCTATGCATCGGGGAAGGTGCAAAAATCTGGTGTATGGGTATTGCATTTTGTAGGCCACAATCACAAAAATCTGCGAGTGGCCACATGCACATTTTTGCTTGCTCGTCATCAACTGGTTCGTGAACAACACCAAAAATTTCTATCCTGTGTCGTTACTGGTGACGAGAAATTGTGTCTTTATGCCAACATAAACAAAAGACAGTAATGGTTGAGCTCATAAACCCGCAGCTCCCCATGCAAAAACCTATGCGCATCCACAGAGATAATGTACGTCTGATGGAACATTGACGCTGTGGTTTTCTATGAATTGCCTCCACGAGTTGTAACCATCTCTGCTGACATTTATTGGGAACAACTGAGACGTTTCGCAGGCGCAATCCAAGGACAACGACCAGGAACACTGCGTGAAGTGACGCTACTCCACGATAACGCCCGCCCTCATCTGCTAGACATACAGAAAACGCTACATAGCAGTTTGCTTGGAAATTCGTTCCGCACCCACGTCATTCATCTGATCTTGCACCCTCAGATTTGCACCTCCTCCGCTCTTCATCGAACAACAAACTTCCTGTTCGGGTGGAAATGAACTTGGTTCGTCGAGTTCTTCGCCTCTAAACCACGTGATTTCCACCGCGCCGAAACCGTAACTCCGATGTCGGCAGACTATTGAGAATAGTTAAGGAAAATACGTTATTGATAACTAAAGTCTCTTATGTGCGTTCCTGGTCCGTTTATTAAACTTATGGAAAAACGATATGAACTTATTCACTAACCCAATATACACTCCTGGAAATTGAAATAAGAACACCGTGAATTCATTGTCCCAGGAAGAGGAAACTTTATTGACACATTCCTGGGGTCAGATACATCACATGATCACACTGACAGAACCACAGGCACATAGACACAGGCAACAGAGCATGCACAATGTCGGCACTAGTACATTGTATATCCACCTTTCGCAGCAATGCAGGCTGCTATTCTCCCATGGAGACGATCGTAGAGATGCTGGATGTAGTCCTGTGGAACGGCTTGCCATGCCATTTCCCCCTGGCGCCTCAGCTGGACCAGTTTTCGTGCTGGACGTGCAGACCGCGTGGGACGACGCTTCATCCAGTCCCAAACATGCTCAATGGGGGACAGATCTGGAGATCGTGCTGGCCAGGGTATTTGACTTACACCTTCTAGAGCACGTTGGGTGGCACGGGATACATGCGGACGTGCATTGTCCTGTTGGAACAGCAAGTTCCCTTGCCGGTCTAGGAATGGTAGAACGATGGGTTCGATGACGGTTTGGATGTACCGTGCACTATTCAGTGTCCTCCCGACGATCACCAGAGGTGTACGGCCAGTGTAGGAGATCGCTCCCCACACCATGATGCCGGGTGTTGGCCCTGTGTGCCTCGGTCGTATGCAGTCCTGACTGTGGCGCTCACCTGCACGGCGCCAAACACGCATACGACCATCATTGGCACCAAGGCAGAAGCGCCTCTCATCGTTGAAGACGACACGTCTCCATTCGTCCCTCCATTCACGCCTGTCGCGACACCACTGGAGGCGGGCTGCACGATGTTGGGGCGTGAGCGGAAGACGGCCTAACGGTGTGCGGGACCGTAGCGCAGCTTCATGGAGACGGCTGCGAATGGTCCTCGCTGATACCCCAGGAGCAACAGTGTCCCTAATTTGCTGGGAAGTGGCGGTGCGGTCCCCTACGGCACTGCGTAGGATCCTACGGTCTTGGCGTGCATCCGTGCGTCGCTGCGGTCCGGTCCCAGGTCGACGGGCACGTGCACCTTCCGCCGACCACTGGCGACAACATCGATGTACTGTGGAGACCTCACGCCCCTCGTGTTGAGCAATTCGGCGGTACGCCCACCCGGCCTCCCGCATGCCCACTATACGCCCTCGCTCAAAGTCCGTCAACTGCACATACGGTTCACGTCCACGCTGTCGCGGCATGCTACCAGTGTTAAAGACTGCGATGGAGCTCCGTATGCCACGGCAAACTGGCTGACACTGACGGCGGCGGTGCACAAATGCTGCGCAGCTAGCGCCATTCGACGGCCAACACCGCGGTTCCTGGTGTGTCCGCTGTGCCGTACGTGTGATCATTGCTTGTACAGCCCTCTCGCAGTGTTCGGAGCAAGTATGGTGGGTCTGACACACCGGTGTCAATGTGTTCTTTTTTCCATTTCCAGGAGTGTATTATTCAAATTGTATTATTTTGCTTTTTTGTATTAGATTTTAGTCCTTTATAATTGTTTGATGATGATGCACGGTGAGCCGTGATAAAAATTGCTGTTCTGAAAAGCGCGCCGCAGCGCGAAGTGTGAAGCAGTCACCCTCCGTTTCTGGCGGTGGCGCCGCTGTGGCAATCGCAGCTTTGGTGTCTCCTCTGGTGGGAAAGAGGAAAGGTTGCCTGGTCACGTGCATTTAAGGGGCGGTATGAGCTCGCCAGTAGGTCAGTCTGGGTCAGTCTCTCGTCCCTAGCTTGCTAGTCTGTCTCTCGTCTGCATTTGTTAGGCAGTTAATGTCTGTCTGTCGTTCGGAGTGCTAGTATGTCTGTCGTTCGTATCAACCTTTAAAGCCGCCAGTAAGAGAACTCAGCGAGTGGTCGCCCGGGCGGGGCTTCGTTCCTGCATATGAGTCTGTGCGTTAGGCCGCCAGTCTGCTCCAGTTTGCTCCGGCAATGGTCATTGACGGTTGCATCTATTGATTGGTGGGTCGCGCAATAAGACACAAAATGACTCGTCCGTCTTGAGCGTCGGCGCAGGTGAGGTCGCCACATGAGTCCAGTGGGCCGCGGCGTATAGCGAGGGGTCGTGACTTCGCGGTCAACACGAGAGCAACGAGAGTCAACCCACGACATCAGTCTGGCCGGTGCGAGCTACGACGCCGTGAGACGGAAGATCGGCGCGCCTTCCTGCGTTTGTTGAAGCGGCTGGCAGCGGACGGCTCGGGAGAGTGATTTGGGGATGCTGCGCCAGGTCTTCTCGAGAAATCGCAGTTTATTAGAAGTTAAGTGATTGGTGATATATTGTTTGATTTACTCTTGTTAAATTCTACATGTTTTCTTGGTGTGGCCACCAGCCGTTTTGCTTTGGGGTCGTCCCACCATTCTTCTCCGTTTGCCCACCAGCGGGAAGGTGGTTGTTTATAAATTGGTTGGTCCATTTTTCCCTTGTGGAGTAGGGGCGGGTTAGAGCAACCTGCGGTTCAGGTTGTTCGGTAATCTCCCTATCAATCTACCGTACTTTAGTAGCTGCCTCTCTCATGTTTGTAGGATTTGGTGTGTTAACGAATTTATTGCTTGGATTGTAACGGCCTAAGACGTGAAGTATGTTTCGATCTTTGGAATATTTGATATTATTGTCTATGATCTTGAGAGGCCGTATCTTTGTACTGTAGAGCATTTTAATTATTGTTTGGCTAACCTTGTAGAATTTTATATAAGATTGCATTACATGGGCTTTTATTTAAATGATCATTTTAGTATATGAAGTTGCCATCGATTCACCGTAAGACTTTTCTTAGAAATTAAAATCAAGTTGTACCTTCGGTGGCAAGGTTAATATTTTAACTGTTAGTGTTTTGTACCATTTCCATCCCTCCTACAGGGGGTGCATAGTTTGTGTGCTTGTGTAAATTGTTTAAACTCTTAGTTTAAAGTTATCTGGTATGTTGCAGATTTGCACCAGTGTAGTCTTTCAGAGGGTGTTGTGAGCAGTCGTAACTACGGCATTGTCAAAAGGGAGCGGCAAGGTTCTCTGCTAGGAAGCTCATACAGTCAAAACTTGTTTCTTTCTGCCTCTGAACAAATTGTAAATATCATATTTAGATTGTAGTTTCTGATTATAATTTTAAATCTATTTCTTTTAAAAAATGCTTTTAGGCACTATTCAAGTGAATAAAATTCCCATTTGTTAAAAGGAATTTGGTTATGATTTCATCAGTTACTCCTTGGCAACTACTTCCATGCTTACATGGTGTGATTACATGTGTTAATGCTCTTGATGAATCTCTAGTAAATAAACTAAATTCTTAAGAATATCCTTTGAAGATAAAACACGGACCACACGACTAATGTAGAGGCTCCAGCGTTGGAAAAGGTGAATTCGAAGATTGTCGTAAGTGTTCCAGAAAAGAACAATGGGGTTTTAAAGGACATCCAAAACATGACGCAGTTGTGACCAATTCGAAAGTATTCCTCACCCGTTTGGAAACTCTATCAAGTTGGTATCAGGAGCCATGGAACGAATTCAGAGATAATTTGATAAGATAGCGAAGACCATACGAAAAGTTAACAGTAGCGCTTGAGAGGGTATAAGCGTAAATTTGGCAAGAATTGCAATTGTGTTGTCTCGAAATTCTGTAGCTAAATTTGTCTGCTTCCTGAGGACGGCCTCTGCAACGAGGCCATAAGATGGAATATGTTAGTGTTTTAGATGCTCAGGGGCTTCAGAATATATGTTAAGCATGTTGTCTTATGCTAACACCACTGCGCAACAGCAGTGCATAGTCAGAGGAGAGTAAATGTGCCACGTCTCGTACTAACATAGTTCTGCTACGGTACAACCGATGCCTCACAGTGTGCGACTGGAGTGGATAGGCAACTAGAAATGAGCTCCGAAGTTGAATTACGTTGCGCATTAGTACTAATATGGGTAAAAGTCTTAACTGCACGCGGATTCACCATGACGTTCTGGTGACATATGGACCAGATTCAATGTCGCATCCAGCTGTAGTGGAGTGGTGCAAATAATTTTGACCAAGGCCGCACAGACGTTGGTGATGCTCATCCAGAACTTGTATCACGCAATTTACAACTTTCTGGAAAGTTAAAAGAACGTCTTTTGGAAGAGAAATTTTCCAGCAATGTGGTCTTCAAACAGCAGTTCTTGAATAGTTCCGCAAACAAGGTAAAGATTTCTACTGTCAAAGAAAAGAAACATTGGTAGAACGTACCAATTGTTGTTTGCAGGGCGACTATTTTCAAAAATAGTGTCATGTACGTAAGCCACTTTGAAATGTAGTGCAGCATTCAGTAAGAGTTACTTAGCGTACTATAGTATTGTGTAACTTACTTTTCGAAGTCCGCTCGTGTTTTAGAAAATAATGCTTCAGTGCATCCAGATGGGCTTTAATGATGAATGGAATAATGCTTGCACACTAAGATTTTCCTGTCGTTTTCATTACTCCCACTGAAAAAAAAACGCAACACTAAGAAAAAGTTTTGCGACATAAATGAAAGCTGGCTGAAGTGTTTCTACATCTGAAAGATGATGTCTGTTCAAATTTCATGATAGCGGCATAAGAATACAGCTAATAGCGCCACTATGAGGATGGAAATCACGTTTGCTTTCAGTACTTGGTGCAACGGGCGTGAGCATTAGTTGCTTTTGAGAATGGACGTTGTGAGTTGCCGTTAATCAAGAATACCTTTAAGATGACAAAGATATCATTATCAGTAACTCCCTGAACGAAGTTTTGCAATAGGGATGTAGGATGTTCCTTCTGCGATAATGTGGAAAAACGTGGCACGAATGTAGCAACTGTACATGGCTGCTGACAACTGTGGTCACAGGAATGTCCTGGAGCAATGAGACAGAGACCGAGAAGGACACGTGGCACTACCGAGAGTGATGACCGGCGTGTTAGGGATATGGCTCTGGCGGATCGCACTGAATCTGCAGCAGCAATCTGAAGATCAGCTGGCACTACAGCGGCACAACGATATTTTACAAATCAGTTACTTCAAGAACAGCTCGGAGCACGACCCCTCTTAGAGTGCTTTCCACTGAAAATCCAAACCACACCCATTTGCGTCTGCAGTGGTGTTCAATAATGGTTCAAATGGCTCTACGCATTATGGGACACTACATGTGGTATCATCAGTGGCCTAGACTTAGAACTACTTAAACCTAAGGACATCACACACACCCATGCCCGAGGCAGGATTCGAACTGGCGACCGTAGCAGCCGCGTGGTTCCGGACTGAAGTGCCTAGTATCGCTTGATGATGCAGTGGTATCAAGTGAGAGCGCATTGGAGGGCAGGGTCTGCTGTGCTTTTCTGATGAAAACTGTTTCTGTCTCGGTGCTAAGCATGGTCATATACACTCCTGGAAATTGAAATAAGAACACCGTGAATTCATTGTCCCAGGAAGGGGAAACTTTATTGACACATTCCTGGGGTCAGATACATCACATGAGCACACTGACAGAACCACAGGCACACAGACACAGGCAACAGAGCATGCACAATGTCGGCACTAGTACAGTGTATATCCACCTTTCGCAGCAATGCAGGCTGCTATTCTCCCATGGAGACGATCGTAGAGATGCTGGATGTAGTCCTGTGGAACGTCTTGCCATGCCGTTTCCACCTGGCGCCTCAGTTGGACCAGCGTTCGTGCTGGACGTGCAGACAGCGTGAGACGACGCTTCATCCAGTCCCAAACATGCTGAATTGGGGGACAGATCCGGAGATCTTGCTGGTCAAGGTAGTTGACTTACACCTTCTAGAGCACGTTGGGTGGCACGGGATACATGCGGACGTGCATTGTCCTGTTGGAACAGCAAGTTCCCTTGCCGGTCTAGGAATGGTAGAACGATGGGTTCGATGACGGTTTGGATGTACCGTGCACTATTCAGTGTCCCCTCGACGATCACCAGAGGTGTACGGCCAGTGTAGGAGATCGCTCCCCACACCATGATGCCGGGTGTTGGCCCTGTGTGCCTCGGTCGTATGCAGTCCTGATTGTGGCGCTCACCTGCACGGCACCAAACACGCATACGACCATCATTGGCACCAAGGCAGAAGCAACTCTCATCGCTGAAGACGACACGTCTCCATTCGTCCCTCCATTCACGCCTGTCGCGACACCACTGGAGGCGGGCTGCACGATGTTGGGGCGTGAGCGGAAGACGGCCTAACGGTGTGCGGGACCGTAGCCCAGCTTCATGGAGACGGTTGCGAATGGTCATCGCCGATACCCCAGGAGCAACAGTGACCCTAATTTGCTGGGAAGTGGCGGTGCGGTCCCCTGCGGCACTGTGTAGGATCCTACGGTCTTGGCGTGCATCCGTGCGTCGCTGCGGTCCGGTACCAGGTCGACGGGCACGTGCACCTTCCGCCGACCACTGGCGACAACATCGATGTACTGTGGAGACCTCACGCCCAAGTGTTGAGCAATTCGGCGGTACGTACACCCGGCCTCCCGCATGCCCACTATACGCCCTCGCTCAAAGTCCGTCAACTGCACATACGGTTCACGTCCACGCTGTCGCGGCATGCTACCAGTGTTAAAGACTGCGATGGAGCTCCGTATGCCACGGCAAACTGGCTGACACTGACGGCGGCGGTGCACAAATGCTGCGCAGCTAGCGCCATTCGACGGCCAACACCGCGGTTCGTGGTGTGTCCGCTGTGCCGTGCGTGTGATCATTGTTTGTACAGGCCTCGCGCAGTGTCCGGAGCAAGTATGGTGGGTCTGACACACCGGTGTCAATGTGTTCTTTTTTTCCATTTCCAGGAGTGTATATTGGTTAGAAAGGCGCCAGTTGAGGGCTTGCTACCAACCTATCTGTGTGCTAACACTTGAAGTTATCTTCTGGGGGTGCGATTTCGTATGACTGTCGTGGTTGTCCCGCGCACCTGTCAGTCTGGGGATCCGACCCATTGTGCTGCCATTCATAAACAGCATACTGTACAGTTCCGACGTGTTGCCTTCGCATGCTCGATCACTGGATCTTTCTTCAGCCGAGTCCACGTGCCGTATAATCGGACGGCGTCTCCAGCATCATCCACAAGCAGCATTACTGGTCCCTCTGTTCGACATCTTGGAGGTTACACCTGTTATTAAGCACTCCGTCTTCAGGCCACAAGTGGTCCATCGGGACCATCCGACCGCCGTATCATCCTCAACTTAGGATGCGGATAGGAGGGTCGTGTAGTCATCACACCGTTCTCCCGGTCGTTATGATAGCTTTCTGTGACCAGAGCCGCTACTATTCGGTCAAGTAGCTCCTCAATTGGCATCACGAGGCTGAGCGCACCCCGGAAAATGGCAACAGCGCATGGCGGCCCGGACGGTCACCCATCGCTGTGCCGGCCATGCCCAACAGCACTTCACTTCGGTGATGTGACGGGAACCGGTGTATCCACTGCGGCAAGGCCGTTGCCACGCCAGTTATTAATGTACCAGTATTTCACATTTGTAATGACCTATTTCGTGCTTACAATAACTTGTAACATTGCAATGTTAATCAGTTAAATAGGTTACCTAGACAAACGTATTCCTGTATTTTCATTACTCTACATCAAAATTCTATGGCGTTGTGATTTTTTTTCCGTCAGTATATACTGAGGAATTGGAGAGGTAACAAAAGATTGCTCACGACTCACAGTAAGACCTCGCACGACGCTTACGGCCTGCACTGTCCAAGACGCTGCAGTTTTACTTTCGACGCGAGGCGTGTGTCGGCAGCTGGCAAAAAGCAGCGGCCGGATTCCGCAGCGTCACGTGCGGTCGCAGCAGGCAGTGGTCACGGCAGACGCGACCGCCGACCGCCGACCGCCCCCCGGCTGGAGCCCGAGACGTCGAAGGGAGGAGCAGACATATTGGGGAGCGGCCGTGACGGCCAGGGAATGCGGCGCTGCCCGCGGCTGTGGCGGCAGCCGCGGGGCACGGGGGGCCAGGAATGCCGGCTGCGCGGCACGAGCGCCCAAAGGCGCCGGGAATTCTACTGCTTCGCGAATCCCCTGGGAGGCGTGCCTCGCCCCTCCCCGCCCCACTATAAGACGTCGCCTCTCCAGACGACCGACCGTTCGCTGTGGCCTGTGACGCTGCAGTACCTGCAACCACGCTGGAAACCAAACTCGTAGACGGAGCGGCTTACGTCAAGACAGGCGATACATTACTATGTGAATACTGATCTCAGCGGATATACACGAAGATATAATTACCTTGCTGAGAAAAGTCCACACCTTCTGATGAAAAGTATCCGGACACCCATAAGTACATCTCGCAGGGAGGTAATAAATCTACAGATGGCGGTAATATCGCGTACACAACGTATAAAAGGGTACTGAATTGGCGAAGCTGTCATACTCAGGGCATTCTTCTGAAATTGTTTCCAACATGATTACGGCCGCTCCACGTCGCTTTGAGGTTACATTTAGCAACTGTATAAGTGACAGTAAGGAATGGCAGACAAATAAAGCAGTTGCTGAAGCCATTGAAATGTGTAGTGCCAGTACATAGGAGGTCGTGTCACGTTATGGAGTTGGTTTCTGTAGTAATTGTGTAGTCCCCCTATTGTGCCCGACCAAGCGCTAAATGCGGAGGGATGTGAACACATTTTTGAGCACTGTACACTGCGTAAAATAGAGGAACATTTCAGAGACGATGAATGTTTGATCAACATGACAAAGCACCATGTCATAAAGCAGCGTTTGTGTGTCACTAGTATTTGGACGATAATAATCCTGAAATAGATAGGCATTCCCTGTGTCCAGATCTAAACCCAATGGAATGGAATGGGAAGACGTAGAAAGTAAGCTTCACGCTATACCGTCTAACGCCACTACCGTCTCTGGTTTCGGATTCTGAGGAAGAGTGCGCTCCCCTCACGCATCTCATGGCAAGTCTAACATCGAGGGTTGAAGGCATCACAAAGGAGCAGAGTGGATACATTCTCTATTATACTGAGGCGATAAAAGTCACGTACTTCCTAGCATCGTGTCAGACCTCCTGTTGTCCGGTGTAGAGCAGCATCTCGACGTGACCTGGACTCAAAAACAGTTGGAAGTCCCCTTTAGGAGTACTAGGCCATGTTGTCTCTGTAGCAGTCCATAATTGCGAAACTCATGCAAGTGCAGGATTTGATGTACGAACTGATCGCTCGATTATGTCGCATAAGTGTCCGATGTGATTTATTTTGGCCGATCTGAGTGGTAAAATTACTCACTCGAACTGTCTAGGAAGTTCTTCGAACCAATCGCGAGCAATTGTTTCAGAGTGACGTGACTCATTGCCTTCCACAGAAATTCCATCGTTGTTTGGGAACACTAAGTCCATGTTCGGTTCAGTTGGACCAGAACCAATACATTCCATGTAAACTCTGCCCAAATCATTATGGAGTCACCATCACCTTGCACAGTGCCTTGTTGACAATTTGGGTCCATGGCTTATTGGAGGCTGCACCACATTCGAATCCTATTTGTGGAGTCTGCGCCTCATTCTAATTCTACCATAATCTCTTACCAATTGAAATTGGGCCAGCTGACCAGGCCTCGGTTTACCAGTCATGTAGTGTCCAACCGAAATCGTCACGAGGCCATGTGAGGCACTGCAGGCGATGCCATACTGTTAGCAAAGGCACTAGTCTCGGTCGTCTCTAGCCATAGTCCATTAACGCTAGATTTCGCTGCAGTGTTGACTCTGTACAAACGGCTCTTTTCTCGGTCGTTAAGTGAAGGCTGTCGGCCATTCCGTTGTCTTGGGGAGAAGTAATGCCTGAAATACGTATTGTCGGCACACTCTCGACACTGTGGATCTCTGAATACTGAAGTCCCTAACGTTTTCTGAAATGGAATGTACCATGCGTTTATCTCCAACTACCATCCCGCGTTCAAACATTGCAGTGCTTATTACTTTGAGAAGTGTAGCACGTTAAAATGATTCAGTATCATTGTAAATTAAAGTACATTTGATAAACCATCTACATTAGACACATTTGACAGTATGCAATAAGTCACTAGTAATGACGTCGTTCCACTGCCCAATGTTTCGGCAATGCTACATAGCAGACGGAAATTCTGGCCAACGGTAAACTTACCATTACAGCACCGGCGTAAGGAACGGGCAAAGTGGTTTCAAATTCTTAACATCTCTGGATACAAAAAAAAACTTCAGAATGTGGATAAGGGACTTGAGGAAGCGGTTTATTTATTTTTCTTCAAAACATTGCCTATTTTGGCAGACAATTTAACAAAAACCGCTAAAATACTCCCTTTCTCCGGCAACTGAATATTCTAGCGTCGTAGTTCTATTTTTTTAAAACTGTTTCTTAAGATACTGTCAGTAAGAGTGAACAAGCATCCATTGTTACAGCTGATATTTTTGTGGTGTGTGTGTGCCTTGTTCAAAATCGATGGTGATCATTGCCACTGAGAGCAAAGAGCGTATCATAAAATGAAAAATAACATGCTTATTGGAGGAGGGGTGCAATTATGAAGCTGGAATATAGGAGTGTTTGTATCTGCCTGTCCTCGACACTTTACATTCATCATTAATAACGTAATACTTAGGTAGTAACAAGTAGTTGTTAGTAAAACAAGTGGTTGTTTTCGTACTTTTCGATACAATAATATTTCTCAAGGTAGCCACAGTGAAATCAGTAAAACTAATTTTGAAATATATATTATCTTCATTTTTCGAAAATCGATGATGAAAAGAACCAGACACTTCTCAGAGAACTCCTGTGGTTGCATAACTTCAAATAATACTTCTGTATTTGGCTCACCATCCACTGTACAGTTAAACATTCTTACAAACAGGAAAAATGGTTTATTGCCATTTTTGGGCGTAACAGCACACCAGAGCTTCGTGTCATCTTCTTTTTAAATCGAACGCACCACTTTCAGTACCCCCTCCCCTCCCCATCACTCTCCCCTCCCCCTTCCCACTCGCCGCGCCCCAAACAGACTGACACCGAAACGTTATAAACACTTTGCCCTAATCTGACCTGTTCACTGAAGACTACCAGTTGTAACTTTCATTTAAGGATGAGTATTTATATAAACCATCTAACATCGAATTCGACTTGCAGAACGTACAGTGAAGTGCTTGATTCCTTAACCAGTTTTTTCAGTGTGGGTCGGAGGATATTCGTTAAAGCTAACAGACTGAGACATACAGGTGAGCCACAGACAATACATTCCTGTGTAAGACCACCTAAGTTCAAGTTTCACTAAAACGACACAATTATTAGATTCCAGATCTGGAGCAGAAATATCTAACGTTTGTTAAAAGAAAGAAAGGAATGAGACAACAATTTTCTCCCACATGAATCTTCATTTCCAAAGGTCTTGCATGCTCCCTACAGCTTTCTTTTTATCTTCATAGAAGAGACGAAACCAGTTTATTCATCATTCTGAAAAAGAAATGTGTGGAATATGGTATTGTTATCTGATTATAGACTTATGATGAACTGGAGTTTCCGACAGCAAAATCAATGCTTCCATAGGTAAAATGTTTTCACATCTTATCAACTACTGATGGGGCTACAATTAAATGGCCGTTGGAAGAAAAATGATTTTACTACCAAAGTATAATAATCGCAAACATAAGAAATGTTTTTGAGACGGTATAGTTTTCCTTATTAAAATAAAAAGGACCAGAGATTCACCAAATTTTAAACAAAATGACCTTAAGTTTTATTGGCCATTGCAGACCAGTAATTCTAGGTATAATGCCTGATTTCTTGTTATTATGAGTATGTAGTAATACCTCCAACTTGGAATATATTTGTACACATATTTGTGAAAAACAAGAAAGCTCCTACATTTTTTATATGATCGATTTTTACATTTTTGTATGTGAGGAACAAGCTTAAAAATATGAGATTGTATTTTTTGTCATATTTTGGTGTATATAGCGTATCCAGCATATGAAAGAATGTACTGGTGCCAGTGTGTGTATATAACTGAAAAGAAATGCTTCTTTATTTACTTTGTATTTTGTGCAGCTTGTGTCAGAATTAGAAATAATATTTTCATTACTTTTTGGTATTTACTGCGTGTTGAAAATAATAAAAATGTGTATTTTACATAATCAGTTGTCGAAGAGAATCAATAATTTTTTTATTTCAGAAAAACTTGTGAAATTGTTGTAGTTCCTAATTAATCTCCTTCAAAAAGAATCTGAATTAATGAAAATATTAATCTGCTTTTTTCACTCATTTTTAAATTTCTCTTTACTTCAGTCACTTTCGCAACAATTTTCTGTTTAAATTTATTGAATTTTGAAAACTGCATGAGGTGTGTGAAACAACAGAAGAAAGGTGATGTGCATGTGAGTTAAAGATATGGCTATACGAATCGGCAGTAGTAAATCTAAAGCTTACAGCAGTAACAACAGATGTAATCTATAAAGCAGGCGGCGTGGAAACGTCCTACTCACTAATTTTGTGCTTATCCACTGCAAATTATACTTTTTTACATTTGAAAATTAAACTCTGAAACGGGTGCTTTAGAGAACTGAATTATGGTACATTAGTAGCATTTATTGTAGAGTATAATTGATAGGTTGTTGTCTTGTAGAACAGTGAACATCCAGATGGATTCTATGATTGAAAACTAGTTGACGCCTGAAGAATTTTCGCCCGCATCTCGTGGTCGTGCGGTAGCGTTCTCGCTTCCCACACCCAGGTTCCCGGGTTCGATTCCGGGCGGGATCTGGGATTTTCTCTGCCTCGTGATGGCTGCGTGTTGTGTGATGTCCTTGGGTTAGTTAGGTTTAAGTAGTTCTAAGTTCTAGGGGACTGATGAGCAGAGACGTTAAGTCACATAGTGCTCAGAGCCATTTGAACCATTTTTTTGAAAGATTTTCAAACATTGGTAACGTTTTATACTGCGCGACGGTTCAGTATTTTCAGTCAGTCTTTCACGTAAGTCGTCAACGGCCTTGCCGCATAGGTAACGGCGGTTCGCGTCAGATCACCGAAGTTAAGCTTGGCTAGCACTTGGATGTGTTACCGACCGGTCTGTTAAGCCCTGTTGGCACTCGGGGAGCACTCAGCCCTTGTAAGGCCAATTGAGTAGCTACCTGATTGGGAAGAATCGGCTCCAGTCACGAAAACTAACAACGGCCAGGAGAGCAGTGTGGTGACCAATATGGCCTTCCGTATCCGGATCCATTGACGTCTGTCGGTATCGTTGGGTCTTCAGCGCCTCATCGGACATTGTTTAGTTTAGTTTTCACGTATATCATAATGATTATGCTTTCGGCGATGTATTTTGTACATCGCCTAATTTCGTACTATCAGTTTAAAAAGCTGAAATTTATTTTTGAATTGTTCTTTCATCGTTTTTAGTATCACATTGATAATGTGCTCGGTCTCTCTCTGTACATGTCTACTAAAATGTCAGAAACAGTGTTATTACCTGTAATACCCTTGGTTTTGTTAGGCTGACTATCCTCAGCAATCACACAAATTATATATATTAAAAAACTAAAAATCCGCCTCGATTGCGAAAAACGCACCTAGTGTTAGCCCAGGTTTCGGCGTAGATAACTACATCGTCTTCAGAACAACAATAAAACCCACAAGTGCCTAAGAATACCTTTGTCAATGATTAAAAGAACTCCATAGCTATAAATTTATAAACGAAAAAGAAAAGGAAAACACAAACAGTACATATGTACAAAGTCAAAACCACTACTTAATAGTGTACGCTCCACCTCACACCGGCCTATGTTCGGTGGGCCATGACCCGCAATAAACTGCCAACACTAGGTGCTTTTTTCGCAATAGAGGCGGGTTTTTAGTTTTGTAATATATTAACCAAAGATATCTGACGCGCTGCTATGTTGTAGGTTCTCAAATTACGTATGCTTAAACTTCACAGTACATAGCACATGCAATTTGCGACAACTGTCTGTTCACTTCTAAGAGTTCACTGAATTAGATTCCCTGTCCAAGTCAGCCCTGGACGATGATCTATAACCAAGTGGGCGAGAGCTGCTCTTCTACCTTCCGAGTAGGCTTTTGCTCCTTGTCGTCCGGTCATTGGCGGATTGTACTCGGCCAGCAATTGGGCGAGGCGAAGACGATATCTTCATCCTCAGCGCCGCCTCTGGGTCTGGTGAAACTCGGGCAAGTGGCGAATCTCCGTGGTACTGGCACCAGCTCGCATCTTTGCGCCTTGACGCTTTGTCCCTGGCTGAGTCTTGTTCGGACGACAACCTCAGCCGCTGCTGTTGTGTCAGAGGATGTCTCGAGTAACAGGCCATATGCTGGCTGACGGCGGTGTCAGCGGCTGCTACAGTGAAGGCGGAAGACGGGTCGTGACAGTTCCAGTGATGCAGCGCCGGGAGTGGTCCTCAGCACCATCTCACGATCATGCAAAGGCAACTGGATCTCGGATGTGCCAAGAAGTCGGAGCCTCGAGGCCCGGTTCCATTGTCAGCGACAGCACCTGACACAGGTTGGGCATCATAGCATACCCCAGCTGTCAGGAAGGTGACTGGCAGGTCTCGGGGGGTGGATGGGTGGGGGGGGCTATAAATACTGCTGTCTGGAGGTGAACAGGCAGAAGTTGTATCTCCACCACAATCCCCCCTGTAATAGGACTCTATTGTTAGTGAAAACGTTCTGAAGGGTGGACAGTGCTGTGGACCGCGTTCGTTGAACAGTAATAGCAGTTGGGCGCGGAAGCCCAACGAAGGGTGCTTCGGTCAGCGTAGGTCTTTGACTGCGATGCTCAGTGCCTGGATCTTGGCACTCGGAATGCCGGCACTGCTTCTTTCATCACAGCAGAAATGAGCTTGTTATTATAACTCATCGTGCACGATTTTCATTAACGAATATTTATTGTAATTCGCGAGTTTAGGGATACGACAGTGTCTGTTGTGACTGCATGTGTTTATACCAAGCAGCCTCCCTCAAAAGAATTTGTATATTCAGCGGAGACGTGGAGAGAGAGCAAACACAGGTTTTATATCTGTCGCATTAGTTCTATTTACTTCGAGAAATTATTAACAATGAAATAAGAATTATCGGAACTATTTGCAATAAAAACGGAAGTGGGACAGGGGTGGGCTCTCACCGTTGCTGTTCAATTGTGCGCTTGAAAGAGTAGTCAGAGAATGGAACACAAATATTAAGAGTTGTATAAGACTGGGTTGCAAGATGCAGAACCTAAAGTGAATTGCATTGCTCTTCCAGACGATATGGTCCTGTTTGCTCAGACAATGGAAGAAGCACGGGACCAAATCCTTGAACTAAAGAACCAAGCAGCTAAACTAAGATGTTGACAAACATCAAGCACTCATGTAAATACCTCAATGTTCAAGAATAAAAGATTGAAATAATAAAAGAATTCAAATATCTCGGAGAATGGATTAGTTGGAATGATGGGGAATGCAAAGCAATGGAATCCAGAAAGAATAAACTTGAATTGGCCTTCCAACTAACAAAAAATACATACAACAAAAAATCCCTTTCATGGGGGTCCAAAATTACACATTACAAGACAGTGATTAAGACAGAAGCACTGTATGCAGCAGACACACTAAACACGAATTTCAAAGGCCGAATGGAGAAACTTGAGCTAAAGGAAAGAAAAATTTTTAGAAAAATCATAGGACCAAAATTTCAAGACAATATGATTATATTCATCAAAAATGAAACTCTCTACAAGAAAATTGAAAAGCTTTCAGATACTATGTGAAAAAGGAGGATAAATTTTTGGTCATCTTCTCAGAATGAATTCCAACAGATTAACCAAACAAATCTTTGACTTTTTCTGTAACCGCAAAACGAAACCCAGCTGGGCTAAAGAAACTGAGAAAGACGTAGTAGAAGTAAAGATTTCAGAAAATTCACTTATCAATCGAACAGCTAAATTAATTACTAAAGATGGAAACATGAGGTTCCAAGACAGCTCTACACAAAAGAGAGGAAAAGATCTGAAAGAATGAAAAAATACTGGGCCCTAAGAAAAAAACAACACACAAAGAAACGATTGATCCAGCGTACCCCAAAGAGGGTGAAACGAAAGAAGAAGAAGAACACGAAGAAGAAGAAGAGGAAGAAGAAGAAGAGGAAGAAGAAGAAGAAGAAGAAGAAGAAGAAGAAGTTCTTTATTCGGAACCTTAAACATGGGTGCGAAACAGCAACTGTGTAAATCGGTAGAGTTTGAAAATTCAGCCAATTAGTTGCCAAAGCAATGTTTATTAGACCTTCACCTAGGTTTCGGTATTTCTGAAAATACCGAAATTTCTAGGTTTCTTCAGAAGGAGTGGGTCTTGTTACATACATAATGATACATTGGATTAGATGAAGCCGAGCGGTTCTTGTCGTATATAAAATTGACAGAACACGAATTATCCAAAGCCATGGCTCCATATAGCAGCCACATTACATATATCGTACTTTAGAATGGTGGATGCTACGTGGTAAATGCCCACAGGTAGAGGCCCAAATCAACATAGAATTGTAATAGTAGTCATAGAATAAAATATTTGTATAAGACATGTTGTTTCCTGGCTCTAGATAGCAGCTACATTATACACATCGTACTTTAAAATGGATGCCACCTGGTAAAACCCACAGGTAGAGGCTCTTATCAACATATAATTGTAACAGTAGTCACAGGATAAAATATTTGCATAAGACATGTTGTTTCCGCATTTACCATACATATATTGGAACGAAACGAATGACACTCTAATCCCTTATACACGTGTCGGTTCTTATGTACCCGAATCGGATTCGCGCTACGATGCATGAATGCCACTGTAACGGCCTCACACAGCAACTTCTTGATTACTTCTTATAAAATAATATCCCGATTGGTGGAACGATGTCATTCCTTAAATTTATTGAGACTTTGAGTCATACGAAGTATACGGTGGTCCTCTAAACTATAAAGTGTTGCCGCATATGTCTTCTGCTATCAGGCTGACGTAAACATTGTACACTTACGTTATGATGATAGTTTGAGGAAAGTAACTGTCGTCTTTTACTGTTACGAATTGTTTTTGTGTATAGAGCAATTGTTTCTAGAAATCAACTTTTCACTAAGCAATAAATCGGTCACTTACCAAAGCGACGGTTTTATTTGTCGGAATCTAAAACCATTTAAAAATAACTATATACTATTGTACTATAGCTTATGGGTTATCACTATGTCATTTAAAATAGATTATGAACAGTACTTGCCTTCTAATATTTTTGATACAGTACGTACTCTAAAATAATTAAATTTTCGTAGAGTCTGTAAATTTAGATAGTCCTCTCATTATAGCAGAAGTTCCTGCATAGCATATTTATTCATATTATCAATGACAAGCTTAGCGTAAGGTCTTCGCTCCTCCTTTAGTGGGAGGCGTACTCTTATACCCTGTCTCTTGAGTATCAGTCGCCCTCTTCAGAATTCGTCGTCAGTCCCCTTCCCGTCATCGCGAATAAATATTTAATGATTTTAGAAGCCCCCGTCTTGCTCCAAGGGCACACGTTTTCGAATTTGGTACGATCATGTTATATCTTATAACTGTAAGATCACAACACACACATCTTGCAAGCAGAGCGCTGCAGTACATAGCTTCGTAATCAGATTATTCTGTGCTACCTCTGAACGTATCGGGCTTTGAAAAATAAGAAAACTGTCAGTAAAAAATTGTCACCTCGTCCCTCTCGCTACGGTGCCTGTATTTTAGCAATGCCATACACCAAGACGACCATGTTACAGGCTGTATATCCACTGTTTGTCGTGCGATGATATGTGGTATCGTGATGTTGAGGTTCTTCAATTATTTTCTAATTGTCCACAAATATACAGTGGTCTCAGCTACAATGAAGTATTCACAACAACCCATAGTAAGAGTTTTTGGCGCGAGTTAATTTAATACGTTCGATGGGCTGGAAAAGCTAAACAATAGTTACAGCATTAACGTAATTTCAAAATGAGGAGTGAGTAAAAGTAAGTTAGGTGTTCCGCCATCTTCCCGTCTCTCTTTTTAAGTATTTAGAAGTGTTTCCTGTACTCTGAAACCTGCTCAACTATTGTCTACAATGTTTCTCCTAGTAATAAGAACATTTTATTGATAAAAAAACCGTCTGTAGCTCCTTTTCGTTTGTTCCTAACAACAACACGCATTTAATGCTGAAAGCTCCACCATTCGGTTCGACAAACTTATCTGAGATCCGACATTGTTTGAGGAGTCAGTCTCACCTGTATTATACAAAATTAAGATTTCACGTTGAGTTTCCCCTGCATTTCCATTATTTTGTGACTGTTTGTCTATGGTAAATGAAACAATGTAAAGGAAATTAAATAGGGAAATCTATCTGATTAAAATAGAGATGCGATTCCGTCATCAGTAAATGAAGGAGAACCTCAGTGTAATTTCTAAATCCCCTAGCGATGGCGCTTTCTCTTTTTAGCACGAAAAGGTCATTAATGAACCGAAATCGAATCTGTCAACTAATTGTTAGTAATATAATGAACAACTTTCAGCGTGTCTGTTCACCAGTAGAGAAGCAAAAATTAATTCGTACAAGCAATATTGCCAAAGGATGTATGCTATTTAATATCCTTTTTATAATTCCAAAGACAAACAATACATGCTTTGGCATTGTAGAAAAATCACCAATGAAATTAGTAATTATTTTCTAAATATCATGGCCAAATTTTGTGGAATAATTTAAATAAAAGTCGGGGGTAATCTGGATATACTGCATTGCTGCTTTCTCAAGTATTTACTGTGGTAGAATTAACTATCAGTTATTTATTTGTTAGAACTTGGTTTTATCCCAATACAAAATAACTTTGTCATTTATGACGATCAAAATCACATTTCACGCAGATATTTAGCTCTACAATGAAAGTCTCGTGGCAAATGCAGTTCTGAGCCGGACTGTAATTCTGATTCCGACCTCCTGCTTATCGGATGCAGCCGGCGTAACTTTGTGCCACGTTTGTAGTCCGGAAGAAAAAAAATCAAATTCCGGGGAGAGCTTCTTTTACTGTTGTGATTAAATATCAAGCGCTGAAGAGATTTCACTTGCCCGAACATCAAATGTCTTACACAAATGGCATCTTGAAATTATTTACTCCGGCTTCCAAATTAGTTAGCACAACGTCTGAGCCTCCTTAATTAAATACAATTGATGCGCTGCTTCATCTTCAATCTAATATTTTTTTTATTCTTCGCTGCACAGGAAGTCGCTCCATCAAATTTAGGTGATATTAGTAAAAACAAGATGGATCGGACAACTCATTCGCGTTTAAGACGGATGACCGTATGCATGCGAGCTAAACAGACTGCCGAAAGGGAAATCAAATTAGGACTGCTCTTGAAAATCGATATTAGACCATTGAGAGGAAAAGCCTAGAATGTAATTTAAGTCAGCATTAAGTAAAATGCTGAAGGAACGGACGACGAGGCGGTGAAACTGGCATAATACGGGAAAAACACTAGGAAACTATTAGAGGTCAGGGGATTTGGAGTCTCGCATGATTCATTATCATTTATTACACGAAAGAATCAAAACTCAGAGACACTAAATGTATGGCTGCAGAGTGTTCAAAAGAGGAAGCGGCTAGGTCTGGTTTTGGACCAAGTAATCCATTGCAGGGGCCAACGGTGACTAAGTATTTGGCTGGCTAATGGAACTTAGCGGGATTAAACAATACTTGGCATTCGAACGATCAGCATGTGAGAAATTCCGTGCGAGTCAAAATCAGTCATTTTTGGAGATGGAACGGCCACCACAGAGTTACGTGGGGCATTAGCCAGAACACATTACGTTGTACCGTAGTTACAGGAGGTTCATACCATCGCATACCTCATAATGACTGAAATGGGAAACAGACGTGTTCTAGTACGTATGTGGTTGGTGAGAAGTGACAGAGTGAAGTTGGATTAACTGATAATCACCTTACTCGTACTTGCACCTAAAACCGTAGATATAGGAGTACTTATCTAACTGTGATTACGTGTTAAGGTGGCATCACAAATCGGTCACTTGAATCCGCTGAATAAACTACCGACAGCAGAAATGCATTTCATTTACAATCGCAGCTTGAAACCCAGCCTTTCTAACGTTGTTTGATAGAATTTCCACATGAAGTCCGGTGGCGATACTCTGCTGTTACAAGATACGGGCAATGAAGGTGGTGGTAGTACGTGAGCTGGAGTAGCAAAGACCAACAGCACCTCACTTATAAATGTAATAACAAAGACACGAAGCCACGAGATACATTGCACCGTTAACAGCCACCATCAAAAGCAATATGGAGGATACCGCCAAACAACAACGGTTTTCAGAGTACTTGTATACGCAGAATTTGATTTCATTCGTCTACGCTTCCAGTACAGAAAGTGTTTTCAAATGTCACTCGCGTTTCCTGAATGTTTGAGACAGTTACTTGCGGTCAGAAGACCCGGGCTCTAATGTGCCACAGATTTTCATTGATCAAAAGATATTAATTACAGTACTTTTGAACTGATTTCACTGATATCTTTTAATACTATTGCATCCCATTGTTTTCCTCCGCATTTTATCCGTTCGTTGGAGATAGATAAGATTTTAATATCACAGCGATAGAGAGGGGGACCTTGAACATCTGGAATCCCTCGACGCCCATTTTTTCGCACTCACACTTTCTAAGCGCTTTCCTGTACTTTTCGCTACTTTACTACTGACTTAAGTAAATGTGCCATCTATGTCGCACTTAGTGAGACGAAAGTCGAAGTGGGAAAAAATTTGTGAAGTGACTAGCTGTTAGGCAGTTGACAGTTATCATGTTTAATTGCCCGATTTAAATTAGGTGCTCGAAAAATAGGATGTTCTTAATTAATTCTTCCTCATTAAGGGACTCGCCATACACTTTCCATTCATTCCTCTAAGAAATCTATTTTTAAATAGATCAGCTAGCCGTTGCGGCCGAGTGGTTCTAGGCGCTTCAGTCTGGAACCTCGCGACCGCTAAGGTCGTTGGTTCGATTCCTGCCTCGGGCATGGATGTGTGTGATGTCCTTCGGTTAGTTAGGTTTAAGTAGTTCTAAATTCTAGGGGACTGATGACCTCAGATGTTAAGTCCCAAAGTGCTCAGAGCCATTTGAACCATTTTAAAGAGATCAGCAGCAGCTCTCCACATACCTTTACACACATCCTTTCAAATAATATTGTCCCCTAGACTTGCTTACTCAACCTATGTTGTTTATAAGTTCAAGGGTTCCAACTATCTCTCTTAAAATTGTTTTCAAATCCTGTATACACCATCCATTTGAAAACTATCACGTAACCCTCAGCTTTTCTCTCTAGTGTTGCAAACTATCTTCATATTATGATCTGAGTGAAAAATCGAAACTTTACTCACTTGCTCCTGTGTTCCATGGAAGATACCTCTGTATGGAGTTCAATTTATTTACGCACGTCTGCATTACATGTAATGAATGTTATTATGTATTTCATAAATTCTTTCTATTGGTTTTCTTTTGAAATAAAATATTTCAAAATTGTTGACTTCATTTTGTCACCAAGTAAATGTAGGAATCCACCATTAAAAGTAGGAAAGGATCTGTTGATGTCAGCTGCACTGAGAATTTATGTGGAATCAGCAGTAGCGGACTGGGATTCGAACCCGGGATCTTCTGCTTACATTTTTTGGTCTCATTTTGTTTGTTGTAGTTGTAATACTTCATCGGGACGTCCTGTGACACCCGTTCAGGTTAATCTTTAATCTGTTCACTCCTTTCTTTTTGTTACCGAGGCAAGCTAACACGCTAACCAAACACGCTGATCTACCACGCCTGTGGTTATTGGACGATAACGTTGACCACTGCAACACCCAGGCACAGTGTCAATTGTAATTTCGCGATCTGTCTCGGCACGGCTCTCGGCCAACTCACATTCCCACCTCGCGCCACCTAACCGCAGTCCTCATCCATGCCCTCCATGCTTGCTACTCTGAGGTTCCAGCAGGAGGTCAAACATAATTGTGCATTGGCCCTGAAACTGATGGATTCATTGTCCAGCGAGGCACCTTGAGTGAGGACGTACAGATAAGTCCGACCTTCTTTGAATGGGGGGGGGGGGGTGCTGGTAGGTGGGTCCAGGTGGGAATGAGGATAGTCCGAAAGGCGTGGCGAGATAGACCAGGCAATGGTAACTGACAATGTAGCCATGTGTCGTGGTGGTTAACGCATCTGTAAGTAGAAGATCCAGTGTTCAAATCCCAGTCCGGCAGACACTGCTGATTTCGCGAAAAGTCCCGATCCAGCTATCAACAGTTTCTTCCCTTCCCTTGCCTTTCTCTCAAATCCACCTTCAATTTGCGTAATTCGTATCACAACTGTGGATTCTGCGTGGTCTCCTTCTTTCGGACTTGTTCGAAAGAACAGAACACTAGCTCAAAAAATTATTATCCTTTTCGAATTTGTAGCCACTCAGAAAAATGGTGTGATCGTTATGTTGCAGGGCAGGCGCATCATGTACTACGCAGTGCCACACGATCGTCACTACCCGGTGACGGTGATCGTCGTCATCGTCCTGGTGGTCGTGTTCGTCTTCTCCATCCTGATTGCCGTCAGGACACTCTATATGTGATGGAGACACTACCATACTGAACTCAGGCTAATTGGCTTGGCATCGTACCTCTTCCATAGACACCATTATTCCATCGAGGCAAAGGCTACCTGCAAGACGCCATTGTCAAATGCCGTCGTTATCAGACAGTCTGGGTGTGACACCTACAAAGACCAGTGGGACAAGGCAAAGCACAGTGTACATGACAGATATCGAACGAGAGGAGGCTACGTGTGTATCAGACTTCAATAAGGTTGCTTCCTTCTTAGATTACTGTTACACCCATTGTCTGGATCAAACACTAATTGTTGTTTATTTTTTGAAAATTGACAGGCGGATCTATGGCAGGCAGATAAATGTGAGGAACGCTTAAGTGAACATGGTGACTCAAACATAATAATGATGTTCCACCCAACAAAACTACTGCTTTTAAAGACTTTTCAATAATTATATGAGCTGTATACCTCTTTTCCGTTTTCCTTAAACTATTTTTTACCGAAAAAATTACTATCTTTTTCTGTTAATGCTCATAAAAATCCCTTTAGATGGTTGTCTTAGGTTAACCTGTCTCTGTGTTGATGGAACAGACAAGCATTATTTTCGACTTATATTGCTGTTGATTCCACATTGGGTAGGGCAGAGATGGAACGAAACTTCACGTTAATAGTCATGTTCATTGAGGTGTAAAAGCAAACAAAACTTTGTGTTAGCTTCTTTTTTAAATGTAATTTGAATGCTCATACCCCTCATAAATTAATACATAAAACATAACAATCGTCTTTAACAGTTCTTTAGTTATCAAATTGCCTTTTGGTGAAAGGTTTGATTCATTTGTCAGCTCTCTAAACGTGGATTGGAGAAAATGAGATAAAGTTGACCCATGAAAGTCTACAGATCAATACATTCCATTATAGTACGAAATCAGATACTTTTCTCATGTATCCTCAATTTTCGCCAAAAATATGCTTTTGTTATATCCTGAAGGGGGAAGAGAAAAACGTAGCTTTCGTTAAAGAAAATTAAAATAATGAGGCAACCATTTAAACCACCTTCCTTAAACTTTTTAGTTTCAGGACATGTTATGATTAAATAAAGTGATTTTCTTGTTGATATGGAAGACATTCATTAAAAAAATATGTAGTGTATGAAATGTATGGTTGTTATTTGATTTCAAATTTCTCCTTGTTTTGTGATGAACTGAAACTTTCCAAACCAAAATCCATGGTTTTACAGAAAACAGATTTTAACACCAATCACAGACAGTGTTGAAACTGGATTACCAGTGACTGAGAAATAATTTAACTGCCTAAGTTTCATAATGCAAGCATAAGAAATATTTTGAGGGGCTCCACAATTTCTTCTTGTTAATATAAGAATATGTCATGTTGGCAACATTTTCAACAAGATAACTTCATGTTTTACTGGCCAATGGAGACCAATAATTTTAGATATATTCCAAGATATCTTGTCATTGTGTGAGTATAGAAATATCTGTAATTGAAAATGTGTAAGTCTGTACAAATATTTGTATTTTATAACAAAGTGTTCCTTAAGTATTTGTGTGATCATATTTGTACATTTATATATGTGTAGCTGAAACTTAGAGATATGATGTATTTTTTGTTATATTTTGATGTTTATAGCATATCTAGCTTACCAAAGAACATATTGAGCCAGGTGTGTTTTTGTAACTGGAAAAAGTCCCTTCATTATTTATGTGATTGCATTTTGTGCAGCTATACTTCTCAAAAATAGAAATAAAAGTAATATTTTTGTTATTTTTGGGTGTATACAATGTGGTCAAAATAGTAAAAAGTGTATTTTATATAATAATATGTTGAAGATATACCAGTAAAGTTTAATTTCAGGAAAAATTATGTAATTTTTGTATTATTTACTTAAACTGCATTGAAAAGGAATTTGAAACATTAATATGAACCTGTTCATACATTCCATACTAGTTTTCTCCTTATCCATCAATATCACAACAATTTCTGCATTAGAATCATTTAATTCTAAAAATTCTGTCAGTTGTGTCATATACAAAAAACGCTGTGTGTGTATTAATTACAGATGTAGTTATGCTAGATAACAACAGTAACTGAAATTTTTTTGTAGTAGAGACCACTAGTCACAGGTGGTGAGGAAATCACCATTGCTTATACTGTTTCTGTGGACTGATTGAATACTATACTTTTTTCTATCACAAAACTAAAAATTTTCTTAGGAAGCAGAACTCTGCTGTCATAGAAACAATACAGCACTTTGTTCAAATGGCGCTTTAGAAGATAAACTGATGGTAGGTTAACAACCTTTATTGAAAACATAATTTATAGGCAATTCTCTTGTGGAGGAATCTACATCTTCATGAATGAAAAATATTCCACTCTTTTTTTTTTAAAAAAAAAGGACAATATTTGATAGTTTTCCAATCTACACCTTCATCTAAATCTACGTCTACATAGATACTGCAAAAATTACTGCAAAGTGCGTAACGATAGGGTACCCTGTACCACTACTAGTCATTCCCCTTCCTATTCCACACGCAAATCGAGTGAGAGAAAATCGACTATCTATACGCCTCCATATGAGACCTAATTTTTCGTGTCTTATCTTCGTGGTATACTGGCGCCAGTAGAATCGTTTGGCATTCAGCTTCAAATATTGGTTCTCTAAATATTCTTAAAAGTGTTTCTTGATACGAACGTCACCTTGCAAACAGAAACTCGTATCTGAGTTCTCAAAGCATCTCTGTAACACTTACATGTTGATGAAACCAACTGGTAACAAACCTACTGGTACCAAATCTACTGGCAACAAATATCTGAGCTGCTTCGATGTCTTCCTTCCATCACATCTGGTATGGACCCCTAACACTTGAGTACTACTCCACAGTAGGACGTACCAGCATCCTATGTGCTGTCTCCTTTGCAGGTGAACCAAAAGACACTGATAATACTGTATCCGAACATTACAGGTTTGTTTTTCCTACTCATCATCATTAACTTACATTTTTCAAAATATACAACTAGCTGTAACTAACCAAACAAACTAGAAATTTTGTCTAAGTTGTTTTGCATCTTCCTACAGTCACTCAACTTTGGCATCTTAACACATACCGCAACATCACCAGCAAAGAACCGCAGATAGTTGCCTAACCCTGTCCACCAAATAATTTATGTATATAGAGTACAACCGCGGTCTACAACACTTCCATTGAGCATTCCTGATGATAACTTTGTCTCCAATGAACAATCGCCATCGAGGATAACATACTGGGTTGTATTCCTTAAGAATTCTTCATGTAGATATTCTTCACGGGTTTGCAGCCGGATCATTTCGTCCTCCAGACACAATATTTCGGCGGACCAGCTGGCCGCCATCCTCAGGTGAGTTAATGCTGGTGCACTGCCTCGCCGGAACTGAGTTCCAGCCACAACGACGGAAACCTTTATACACCACAAACCGTTCACCGCGCCTGCGCGAGAAGATAGCGCCTCCTGGCGGTAAGAAGACACGCAGCGCGCCGGTGGAGAAAGACGGCGGAAACGATAAATCGCATCAGGAAGGATCCAGAGATCGAAAAGAAGAACGTTTTTGTTTAATGTCCGACAACATCGGATTCCATATTTTGCTTAGAGGAAAACCTCTATCCCTGTTAATAATATTGCTTGCTAATCTGATTTCAATAGATTCTTTAAGAATACATTCCCAATAGCGAGAAGCAGGAGAGATCAATTGTGTCCTGTCGTACATCATTCTGTGTCCCTCGTTAAGGCAATGTTCCGCCACTGCAGATTTCTCGGGCTGGAGCAACCGAGTGTGCCGATGATGTTCCACACACCGGTCCTTAATCGTTCGAATAGTCTGACCAATGTACTTCTTTCCACAGTGACACGGGATTTCATATACACCGGGTTTCCTTAAACCCAAATTATCCTTAACTGAGCCGAGAAGGGCTCTAGTCTTGGCCACCGGCGTAAAAACACTTTTAATATCATATCTCCTTAGAATTCTTGAAATTTTAGATGATATACTTCCCGCAAAGGGTAAATAAGCAACAGCTACAAAAGTATCCTCTATAGGCTCGCGTGACGGACCAAACTGAAGAGCACGGCATATTTGTTGTTCCGTATATCCATTCTGTTTGAAAACAGTTTTCAAATGGTCAAGTTCTTCTTTCAAATGTTCCTCGTCAGAAATGGCATAAGCTCTTTTTACCAAAGTCCGCAAAACTCCACTACGTTGGTGTGGTGGATGACAGCTGGTCGCATGAAGATAACGGTCAGTATGAGTAGGTTTCCGATACACACTGTGTCCGAAAGTCCCATCGTCCTTTCTTTCAACCAAAACATCAAGAAATGGAAGTTTGCCATCACTTTCAATTTCCATGGTAAACTGAATGCTCAGATGTAGACAATTAAAGTGATCCAAAAAACGATTCAAGGCATCAATTGCATGCGGCCAAACCATAAAAATGTCATCAACATATCTGAAAAAACACTTAGGTTTAAGAAACGAAGTTTTGAGTGCCATGTCCTCAAAGTCTTCCATAAAAAGGTTAGCGACTATGGGGGAGAGGGGACTCCCCATAGCCACTCCGTCAGTTTGCTCAAAATATACATCATTAAAAAGGAAATACGTCGAAGTCAACACATGACGACATAACTTGGTGGTTTCTTCATCTAATTTCTAATTTCTCACTGATTTCAAGAATTCTAAGGAGATATGATATTAAAAGTGTTTTTACGCCGGTGGCCAAGACTAGAGCCCTTCTCGGCTCAGTTAAGGATAATTTGGGTTTAAGGAAACCCGGTGTATATGAAATCCCGTGTCACTGTGGAAAGAAGTACATTGGTCAGACTATTCGAACGATTAAGGACCGGTGTGTGGAACATCATCGGCACACTCGGTTGCTCCAGCCCGAGAAATCTGCAGTGGCGGAACATTGCCTTAACGAGGGACACAGAATGATGTACGACAGGACACAATTGATCTCTCCTGCTTCTCGCTATTGGGAATGTATTCTTAAAGAATCTATTGAAATCAGATTAGCAAGCAATATTATTAACAGGGATAGAGGTTTTCCTCTAAGCAAAATATGGAATCCGATGTTGTCGGACATTAAACAAAAACGTTCTTCTTTTCGATCTCTGGATCCTTCCTGATGCGATTTATCGTTTCCGCCGTCTTTCTCCACCGGCGCGCTGCGTGTCTTCTTACCGCCAGGAGGCGCTATCTTCTCGCGCAGGCGCGGTGAACGGTTTGTGGTGTATAAAGGTTTCCGTCGTTGTGGCTGGAACTCAGTTCCGGCGAGGCAGTGCACCAGCATTAACTCACCTGAGGATGGCGGCCAGCTGGTCCGCCGAAATATTGTGTCTGGAGGACGAAATGATCCGGCTGCAAACCCGTGAAGAATATCAGCAGTTATTACGCCGGGAAAGTCTACGAAATCAAATTCTTCATGTAGCTCATACACCCTCATATACCTATGTACTTATTTATACGCTCGTATCTTCATTAACAGCCTGCTGTGTGGCACCATGTCAACGCCTTCCGGAAATCTGGAAATATGGTATCGGCCTGTAGCCCTTCTTATTAAGTAATTCCAGCATATCATGTGAAAAAAGGGAACGTTTGGTGAATAATATTCCATAACGGATCACAGTGTAATATTTTCACTCAGTATTTCAAATCACCAGTTCCTTTTTCTTTAGTATGAAAGATGTAAATTAATTTTTAAGTCTCAATGTGTTTTTTACTGCCAGGATTGTTGATCTCTACTTTTGCCCTTACTCCGCCACTCAATTTTTCACTCATTCCTGGATCTACAGACATGTAGGAATTAACTTACACCTGACACATTTCTTTACATTTCCTTTGGAATGGACACGTACATGCATTAAGTGACTTCAGCAAAATGACATTAAAATGTGCCCTTTTCACAGAAGACTTTGACCAATGAATAATTTCTAACTATGGTTTAACTAAAATATTCAAGAGTTGAAGATTCTTTAATCGCCTAATGGAAAATGAATAGGGGCATGAATGAATCAATGGGTGATAGAAAATCATAATGAAGCATGGCAGCTTCCTTTCATAATTCGTAGTGTAGATGCAATCTCCATTACAGGCCTGTCATGTACTATGAAGATGTGTAGACACACAATGATACCACAAAATACAAAAGTCACTTAGAACTAATATTGAACAATACGAAGAATGGTAGTCTCATCACTGCTGACATACCTTACAGACTGTAAGGGCATGTAAAAAGTTCAAAACATTACTGCTGGTAGCAGTTGCTTTCAGTTTGACTAATAGTTTCTCTAAAAGCAAAATTCACTGTAGACTTCAGGCTCTGATTGAGTACACTTTCAAGAATGAATATAAGGGCATGTATACAGTCCTAATTTTGTACCAAATTGATAAATGAAAGGAAATAAACCGAAGATGGTATATCGAATGCCCTAATTAAAATAAATAATTCATTGTGTAGCGACCAACCAACTGAAATTTACACTTTTCTCATAATGGACAACATGGAAACAGATCTACACTATTTGAGAAACTAGAACAAAAGGAACTTTCACATAGACCAGAACACTTCATAAAATTTTAAATCAGTGTGATACAACAAAAGCAGTACGTCAACTTCGCAGATGGACATGTGACATACCGATGCTATTTCGGGAATAGAGACAACATATAGCTCTTTGAATAACAGACTTTAAGTCAGAGACTAAAAGTACATCTATTGACTTGAAAGTGTTGCAAAGAAAATATTACGACAAGCTGCTAGAGTGAGGCACAGACTAAGTGTCTTAGATCTAACGTAAAATTATTAATTTTAAAGGTACTATTAAAAAAAGTTTCTTTCATCACACTCCCTTCGAATTTTGTCAGAGTTGAAATATTGTTTTGCAGACTGGTTATCAGCTAAAATTCCAAAAATGGTCTCCTAACCTCCCACATGTGTATAAAATAATGAAAATATTTTTATGCGATGTACAACATCCTGTAACAGACTTGTGGACTAATAGCCACTGATATCGCCATGAGTCCCTATGAACCACCAAAATTACTTACGATAAATCTTTCGTTACTAAACAATATCCTCTAAACATGGCAAAAATAGGTTGGGGCCTCTGTCAATCAGTGTATTTCTCGAGGAAATCATTGAGATGAAGATGTTATTCCTGCACATATTAGTTAATGACTTCAAATAATTGCCTTCTTATTATACATTAATATGATTGCTCAGAAAAAAGTATAGCACAAAATAAACATTGCTTCGGTTATAGAAAGGACGCATTACCTTCACATTCAAGCGTTCTACAAGGTGGATGAACGTAAGGAACGTGTGAGTCGTCCCTGAAAGACAAGGGTGGATAACAAAAAGACATGAAAATACTTCCCTGAAAGAGGAATGAATTTCTTATAAAAATTACATTTTTTTTCTGAGAGAGAATACTTATATCAACATATGAGAACTATTATGTAAGAAGAATAGTTGTCCTCCTTGATACACTACCTAATCACAACATATCCTAACATGCAAATTTTCTTTTAGCAATTTACTGGCTACAGAGTAGAAGTATATTATTTTGTTCATATAGCTGATAGCATCGTTTTCACACACAACGATACACAGATGGGGTCTAAGGGGGTGTTTATAAAATAAAATATGTCTCCAACTGTAGTTGTGTAAGCAGGTGGCATTACATAGGGCAAGACAAACTTTTTGTTGAAGTTGACAAGGAATACTTTACTGTAGAGGTCACAGACAGATTTGTATCTGTGACTAGAATTCTAAATGATGTCTTCTTTATCCATGGCAATGCAGTGCAGGTTACGCTTCACTGGTAGTCTGCATAACCTTTTGGCAACTAATACCTCACTCTGCCTCAAAGGTGTCTTCAGCATTAGTCCTGCTTGAGTACCATTCTGCTAGGTTGTGTGGTATGCGAAAGCAGTCCTCCATATTGTTCAAGATGCCACATTAGTCATATTTCAACCTCATCAAGTAGAAAGATGCTTCACAACAGCCCACCATTTGTCTTGATGATGATAGCATCATTCAGAATTTCGTCCATCTTCACATGTGCCCCTATGTTAGCTCCCCTTCTCAACTCTTAGATATGAAATTATTTCCATAGTGAATTACTGCAGGATTTAGCAGAAGTACATATTCATTATGGATAATTACATTTCACACAGAAAAATGTAAAATTATAAATGATGGAAGTGGTGTAGCACCACACTCTCAATGCACATAAAAATGCTTCTTTAACATGGGAAACCAATAGTAGGCAAACAACTCATATATTACAAAATAATTAAATGCATATCAATATATAATTCAACATAGAAAATCTCTACTGCAACAAGGAGAAAAAATGTTCCACATTAAACAAATCAAACATTAACAAATAATGTAATTCGTGTCAGTGGACACATGATTGTGCACTCTACATTTATGTAGGCATTTTTCACAAAAAGAATTTGAAAGTGGTGTCATGAATATAGTTCATGTTATGATAAACAACGCAACGTTTCTCTCTAAACAACACCTGACAAGATAAAATGGTCATCAGTGCAAAATATTAAGCTCACCCTAATCACCTAAGTGACATCACATATAGCTGAGTATAATACCAGACAAGATGAAATACTGTCAAATACTTTGTCTGTGACTAGAAAATGACAAAGAAGATTAAATAATTCATGTGCACAACTTCATTCATCTACATCTACATCTGCATCCATACTCCGCAAGCCACCTGACGGTGTGTGGTGGAGCAACAAAATCTAACGTAAGACATCATATTAAGTTCCATATTCACAAGTTCAGTACCTGTAACTAAAGCAACATAATGTAAGATGTTTCTGAGAAAAATGAAGAAATATGAATTTGGCCACAGAAAGTAATCAAAAGTAATCATACAATAGTCACCAGAGTAGCTCAACTAATGAGAAAATATTATTACAGGGTAAGTATAAAAATGTGTAAACGTTGCAATACAGACCACCAAGGCACCGCCAATAAAATTATAATAGTAGCATTAAAATACACTCGTTTTTGAACAAAAACAAAAACTCATCACTCTACTGACATGGTTCACAGTATGGCATGCACTGAATTAGTGGCACAGAAGAAAGAAGAAAATTATAGCAAGATATTTATCATATTAGTCATCAATCATAGCACACATTTTCCATTCTAACACAATATTGTATAAAACAACTGAACTTCAAAAAGGAATATGCAAATTGGAGTCTATCATATTTTATTAGCAAAATATGTACTTAGTTACTTATAGAATATTTATGTTCACTCATCAACATATAGGAAGAAGGAAACATGTCTGAGTCCTAGCTTCTGACCACAATTCATCTCCATATATATTCTTACTTAATCATTCTTTTGCTGACTAAACTTCTGTTTCCGTTATTTCTCTGCATCTTTTTGTAATAAAAATACATTCGGCTCTCATATTCTGTAAAATTTAATGTAATTTAGTTTCTCTCTTTCTTAAATGATAAGAGGAATGCCTCATTGCTACTCGACGAATAGTGTCTGCTTAATTCGTTTAAACAACTGGCTGGAGTGTTCATAGCACCAGCAAAATGCGTTAACATCCTCACTATAGACTATCGACCTCTTCTTGCAGGCACTGTAAAGATGACATTTTGAGTTGCAGACAGTAACAACGAAAATACAGTTACACATTTAGGTGTTGGCGGAGGCCTCCATTCTTTGTGATGAAGATTTTTGGTGAAACCAGTCCACAGGTAACACAAGATCTGTTTTACATTGACATATGATAGAATAGGAATACGGAAGTACACAGAAAATAGCAGGTGATATGTGTACTGTGACAGCTGCAGTGAACTTATTTTCGCTACCAACATCATATATAGACGGTCAATATGTGCACCTGAGGGTTAATATAGTACCCTCGTATTACATCATGTTTACATTCATCCCCTGAGTCTATTCATACTGGCTCATTATTCACTGAACTGATAAAATCTCCCCTACATTTCGTATTTATGTCACGTGGACCAAGAAACAATCACCTGCAAACTGAAAACTACCTTGTCATCATGCAAGAGCAGAACCATAACTTCTTTCAGACAACTGTGTAATTATAAAAAAATTTAAGAAAATTTAAACTCGCAAAATCTCAGTTCACACACACACATTTCTTGTAGAGGAACTGCTCTCTACTGCATAAGACAGGCACTAGAACTATACTTCATTATCAAAGGAAATAATAAAACATCTACAGTGGGTTTTATACTACTGGCATAAATCTTCCTACCCTATTAACACCATGCATTAAATGTCTCTGTGCAGAAAAAATCCACTCAGGACCACATGTCACACATCCAGACTCAAAAGAAGCAAATACAAGTCAACATCTTGTGTCAGTTCACTATATCATATAATATCCAGATAAACCCACAACACTACATCATTATTGTCATCAAAACCACATGAGCAGACATGTTCGGCAACTCAATCCTACAGCTATCATACAGAATAACACAATATACATATCAAACCAGATGTGACCCTCAAAGAAGAAATTGTATGAAGCATTTAGAAAATTAACTCATCAGTAAATAGGACAATTGTGATAAAATGTGCAACAAATATGGTAAGCGCATTCCTAATCAAGTCACAAAGCTTCAAAAGAGGTCATGTCCATTCTTAAGTGTGAAACAATACTGTTTCCGTTGCCAGATGGGTGTGAGGTAGTCATTTATTTTATTTATTGTGGTGAAACCAAGAGAAATGGTACCATCATGTGTTTGGGGTTGATGTAAGAGATTTCCAAGATACACTGTTTTAGTTCATGTAGTACTAAAGGTAAGAATTTTGGAAGCCATTTGGAAAGAAGTGACGTGTAAAGGTTACAGGATACACACTACGTCAGGAGCAGACTTCAGTCTAAGGAATATTTAATTTATTCTACATCCTGGAGTATCTCCTCTCTATGCTCCTACTGGAGTGAAAAATACATTTAATCTAATCTTGTGACAGCATACATGAAATCACTTTCATTTTCAATAAAAGGAACCTACTTATTTACTTATCAACTGTTGAGATTTAGTAATGTCTCTGATAGGTTATGTCTGGTTCATATCACTCCTCTAAAACCATATTAACACATAAATCGTGCTGAATATTTGTTGCAACCAATTGTGACTCAGATCCATGTCTGTACTCGTATCTAATTTATACTGTGTGATCAACAAGTTCAGCCACATGTTCCAACTGAACAGCTGAGACCTTCTCTGAATTAGCATCACTGGCTGGCGTTGTACCATCTGAGCAGATCTGCACACATGATTGTTTTTCAGTGGCAGGAGGGATCCAAATCGGAAAGCTAATTTTACCTAGTATGATTTTTTCAGTCTGATTTAACACAGAGTCGATCAAACCTTTTAATAGATAACACATGCAGGGAAAAACTGATTTGCTGTTTTCATTCGAGCTGAAGCCTCATATAGTTTCATGAATATTCTTCTGCTGTTTTCATCAACACAAAATCAATGGAACACTTTGACATACACATAGCCTTAGACAGACAAACACATAAAATATGTAAAATTATGAAAATCTTAAATCCATTAAATACATTTTTACAGAAACAAATTCAAAGAAAATAACACAGTTATTCATGATACATAAACAGATAATTATATCTTAGCAGTCTTTTCTAAACCTGAAAGAGAATTTCACACATCATGACAATTACATTTTTACCCACTTGGTTGTAGCCGCTTTGGCTGGCGTTCTACACTTTCAATCACAAGGGTAGAGGAGGGGAAGCTGCTATGGAGTGCATCCATCACGTTCACTCCAAATTGCACAGCGTTGTTACATATAAATCCATGGTGCGGAAGACTAAGGGAATGCCTGATCAAATCCCCTCTCCCCACTAGCCACTGGGCTAGTAATGCACCACTTTAAGCTATCGAATAAATCATTGCTACCTTTGCTGATGGCTGATGAAGCTCTCAATTTAAATGTGCAATCTGCACACAGGTAAGTAATCATAATAAAAGTCTGACGTAGCTAAGTCAAATATTTTAGAAGAGAATTAATTTAATTACACTACACGTAGTAGACAAGCTCTGAACTTGCCCTTTGGAGATACGCTATCGCTATAGTTTTATAGTTATTCAGTTGAAACTTCTCACATCTTTATGATTATAGTGGATTTCACTTCTACTTAAATTTAAACATCCTAGCTTTATTTATTCGCCTACTTAATATTTCCTGCTTCCTTAATTTTTAAGACAAAAACCAGAAAATCATGAAATTTTAATTTCTAAGATCCAGTATACTGTTTCTACTAAATTATTATGAAAAATGAATCCAAATATAAATTTTTAAGTTTCTAGCTCTTTTCTTTTGTGCCAATGATTTTTACAGAAAAACATCCAAATTTCGAAAATGGTTAAAGTTATTCAACTGATATTCAACACATATTGATTTAGTATTACTCCCGACATGCTAGAAACGTTTCAGGTTATTTACTTGATTTTTAAAGTAATGCGCAACATTTATGACAATGACAATGGAAAGACTGATGTGGATTCTATACGGTGTGCGTAGGCTGCTTCCCTACATGTGCTTTAATAGTCAGCTGTGCTACTGCACTGACAAGTTCATCAGTCTTCGTCGTATTCTTTTACAATTCCTCTTCTAATCCTTAAATCTGCATCTCTTTAGTTACCTTGAGTGCTCCCCCCCCAAATCAGAGATCTACAACAATTTAACAATTTCCATGACTAGTTGCTTGGCCTTTAATCTTATTCAGACCTTTTTGATTAGGAACAGCATCTAAAACATCAGAAAACACTGTCTTGTCTTTTATATGATCCTCTCTCAAGACACTCACTCTCCTTTCAATGACTTATTATGATTTTCAACAGCTTTCTCAATTTAATTTTACTCTTGTTCTGCTACAAGCTTATTCTACACAGTAGAGATTTTTCTGTCATATTCAGATCGAAACTGTCCAGTCATCTGATTTGTGGGTACATCAAATCTGTTCGAAATGTCCTCTTCAAAACTGTCAAATTTACCTTACAATTTTGAATTTCTTCCTTTCATTTGCTTTTGTTAGCTCTGCTTTGCTCCTGTGCCTTACTGTACATATTTTTCACGTTTGTTAATCATTTATCTGATTCTTCTTGGCCAGTCCTTAATTGTTCTTTTAATTCCTCTGTATAGCTTTCTGTTCTGTCTATCTAACCTCGAACTGTTTACATATCTTCTCACTGAGTTCTTTGCATCAACGTTATTTACCTTCTTTATAGAGGTCAGTATCACATTGATTATGTTGTGATCAAGAATGTTTTGAGGACTTTAGAAAACATTCGGCTGTTCCATTTGAACTTCATAGGTAGTAAGAGTTACAGAATTAATTCGTAACACTTCAACCCTGTTAGTGAATTCCAGTGGTATAACCACTCCCTAGTCACCTGTCTCTCCATTTACTTAACACAACTTGCTTCCTAAGTCAATACTGCAGAATTACAAAAACACTTTTCTCCTGACAATCGAAATCCCACTGTATTCAACAAGCAGAATGTCCTCACAGTGTTCAATTAAAGTAGAAAATAATCACTGGAACCAGACTGGGTCACAGACCTCTATTTTTCATTCCTATCTATACTTCTTCCCATGCTGTTACTTTTTGTGTCCCTGTGATTTCCAACACTTCTCTCTGTTTTGTAATACACGTTGAGGTAGACAAAGCAATAAACAAACTCTCTTGGTAATACCACACTGAACTTCACACAAATAGAGGAATTATTAAGTAAATGAGAATGGAGAAACAATCTTCCACTGTACCACCATATATCTGTGTAGCATCTCAAAGGCAGAAATATAAATTAACAAAATCCATTGTTGTTCCTTAATATCAACTGAATGGTTAAGAAACAAGTGTGATTTCTGACAAATAAAAATAAACAAAGTTTCCACAAATACACATGAAAGGTAGAATACCAATTCAGCAGAACCTTAGTATTAAAAGCTAGAAGTTGGCAGTCAGTACAAGTAGTATGTGGCACGCTAAGTTTCAATAACCAATGTGCAACAGTTGCCATCACAATTTTCAAAGTTGATGTGTATGCTGCCTACAAAAAAATAAATAAAGCTCAATCAACAAGAACATTAATTATAATATGTGTAGCATTCATAAGATATGTGAAAATGAATATACACTCCATTCTAGAGGATTCACATTCAAGAATTACAAGATGAAGGGGCCTGAAAAGAGGGGTTTGTGGACCACTTTCTGACATTACTCAAAGTATAACACCTCACTTCTGGTAAATACAACTGTGGAGGTGACAAAGCTTCAACTATCTTTTCACTGTTCAGAGCCATCTTTTGCAGTTACTTTTAAGAACTTTCATACTGAACTTTACTAAAGATATTGAAATCACCAACAAGCTACAGATATACTGCATATCCACATGAATAGTCTAGTGTACAGACACAGTCCCAGTTAACCAGAAATGACGTTTCTAACCAGGGTCCCACACATTGAAACCCGCTTAATGTTTCATCAAATAGAATCAAGAAAGAATAATTTCCTCGCAGGGACTTAGATTCAATACACACCACTACACAACACTGCTGACAACAAATTAACATTCAAGTCCTACCCAAAACGGCAAGAAATATCATTTCAGCACAAAATTAAATTAATGTTCATTGCACAAGATCAGAAAGTATTACAGAGCATCAACTGAATATTCCAAAGGATAGTTGGCCACATAAAATAAAACTTTTTTTTATTTGACTGCCCACACAGCACGAACCGTAAATTATGGTAAGCTCCTGAAGCTGTTCAATCTTCACTAATATTACAGTTACAAAGAACAGCCATATGTACCCTGAATTCCACTTAAACGGGAAAATGATCCCTAAAATCAACAACATGAAACATTAAACCAGATTCTGATCAATGAGTACCACTCCAGGTTCCTATTACGGCGAAAGCACAACAAAAACTACTTATTGCAATTAATCTCAAAAAGAAAAATTATAAAACATGGCAATAAAATTTTTTTTACACTTCCGTGTTACTACAGACGAGCCTATTTTAGAAAATCGCTCTAACATCTTCTACTAAAGTATCAACTCAAAAAGTTTGAATTTATCCAGATAATATGTACCCTGAAATCCACTGGTAACATTAAGACACTTCTATACCACACAGAACTGTCCCCCAAAAAAGGCATAGAAAATTTAGATTTACAGTGAGCCATGTAGATTCATCTAATCATGTGTAAATGTAGCATGTCTCTCAATATGCTTCCACCAAATATCAAAAGCAACGAAATGAAGTTGTCCATGGGGCAAGATTCACACTCAGAACTAAGGAACCCCTGTTGAAGATCGTTATTCGGTTTGGCCACACAACATAACTGACACCGAGATCAGTATACGGCCAACTCAGATGCTTCTTTATATTCTGCGAGGTCTTATAGGTTCCTAAATTCGCACCAATCAACGAATTGTGAAAATATTGCAAAAGCGGGCGTATTAGGGTGCTTGATAAACAGATCTTAAGCCCCTTGGTACGTCCCAACCTTTTACACAAAATACCCCTCCTGTCAACACATTCTTCCGAATGCTTACCCGCCGAAAGCCGTTTCTTAACCGGTCCCAGAGTGGGGTTCTGATCCTGATGGTTGGCACTGTCACTAAACAAATGAGGAATATCACCTAACACGACGCAACTGAGATTGCGTTCCAGAGCTTCTTGGGCGTTGTCAGTACATGGTTGTTCAGTAAACATACGGCAAAGAACGTCCACGAGCGCTTTCTCAGTGCCTCTAATGCGCTTCACCTAGAATTGAAACGCCCAAATTCGTACTGCCCACCTGGCGATACGGTCAGTTTTACGCCGCCTGTTTAGTACCCAGCTCAATGCTTGATTGTCGGTTTCTAGCTGAAATACTCTATACTCGAGATAAAAGCGATACTTCTCCAGAGGGAACAAGACGGCCAATGCCTCACATTGGTAAACGGAATATTTAAGTTCTGCACTGGTTAACCGACGAGACGCGTACGCTAATGGCTGCCTTTGACCCTCGGACTCCTGTAAGGGAACGGCCGAAATTCCCGCATTAGATGCGTCGGTTTGTACAATAAATTTTTCATTAAAATCAGGCACTCTGAGAACTGGAGCGTTGGCTATAGCTTCCTTAATGTGCTCAAACGCGGTCTCTTGGGCAGGCCCCCATTCAAAACACACCCCTTTTCGACGCAATTCATTTAAAGGAGCCGCCAACGGAGCAAAATTAGGGACAAAACGTCTAAAATAATTCCCAATGCCTATGAATCTAACAATCCCGCATTTATCAGCAGGCGGCGGGAGAGCTCTCAATGCCTTAGTCCGCTCCTAGTCAATGCGGACGCTCTCACCCGATACTAAGTGACCTTAGAAGGATACCTGGTGCCTCGCTAATGTCACCTCACTGGCTTTAACAGTCAAACCGGCCCCTTGTAACCTATTAGACTTGCTGGATATTAAAAGGAAGGTCAGCGTTGGTCGTAATATTGATGTTTTAATTATAGCAGGATCGATTTTCGATCACGTAGTGATCATCTTCGGTGCTGTACTCATTAAACTCAGACACTGGTATCAAGTTATCAATAACCAAAACTGAGAAGCGATCACAATAACTCAATTGTGATCGCTTCTCAGTTTTGGTTATTGAGACCAGTGTCTGAGTTTAATGAGTACAGCACCGAAGATGATCACTACTTGATCGAAAATCGATTCTGCTATAAATAAAACATCAATATTACGACCAACGCTGAGCTTCCTTTTAATTTAACATATATGGTCGTGGTGCACACAGTACCCCATGGAGTCGCCAATCTTGCTGGATATGTTCCAAATGCTCCTGAAATGAACGGCCATAAATCACCAAGTCGTCCAAATAATTAAAAACACAGACTAATTTCAAGTATCCAAGAATTTTGTCCAGAAAACGAGTGAGAAAGGCTGCGCCAGTAGCCAAACCAAAGGGAACCCTGTTAAACAGATTCCAATCAGTACAAAATGCTGTAACGTGTTTACATTCTTCGGCTAAGGGAATCTGATAATAGGCATGACTCAGATCTAGCACGGTGAACCAGTTAGCTCCGGCAAACCAAGTAAAAGAGTTATGAAGATCAGGTAAAAAGACTGATTCGATGACAACCTTGGTGTTCAGGTGGCGGTGTTCCACAACAAGCTGAAAATATCGCCCTTGGTCCTTAGGAACAAGGAACACGGGAAAGCATAAGCAGATGTAGAAGGCCTAATAACACCTTGCTCGAGCATTTTAGAGATATTTCCTCTTAGTATCTATATCTTAGGCGGTGAGAGACGACATAGGGACTGGCTGACTGGAATACGGTCAGATAGATGAATAAGGTATTCAAGAACATTAGTAAGCCCCAGTTTATCACAGAGAAGCTCGGAGAACCTCTGCAACAAATACCCTAGTTCAAAGGCGTGCTGTGAAGTCAGGTGAGTAGGATCAAACTCATTAACCTTAGCATCAACAGCAAGCATGCCGGCATTTCGATGCACCTTACGCTTAGCACTTTCACAGAACCCAAATTTCTGAGCAGAAGCACCCTTAAAGAAGAAGGTGTACCCGGAATAATCAAAGACAAGACTAATTTCACTGATAAAATTACATTCAAAAACCAAATCGACCGGCAGCTTCTTAACCAAGGCGAAAGACAAGGGCCAGGGGAATTCCCCAACCGAGATACTCCCTCGGACCCAACCAAGCCGAGGCAACACCTGCCCATTGGCAATCCGACATCTCTGCACCGAAGAAGGGACCGACTGAAGTCTCGTTAGATGACCAAATTCAAGACGTCATTACAAGCTCAACAATGTAAAGAAGCTACTCGAATCCAAAAGGCCACAAATAGGTTCGCCACCCACTCTAGAACAAATATAAGGCTGGGGAGGTGATGATCGAGCAACGACACGGTCACACCAAGGTTTATCCCATGGTAGCTGCCCAGCACGGCGTCGTTTATAGTCTCTGGGTGTGCGTGGTTGAACGAAAGAACGAACTAAATGACCTCTTCGACCGCACCTGAAGCAACGCCGCGGTTCTTTTTTAGCAAACTCAGTCGAAGTAGATAATCCGGAGTTGCCTTGATAACGCCCGCGGGCTGAAGCTTAACTTCACGGCATGGATCGTCCGCGAGCGGTAACGCAGATATCGCTACAACGGCTGCACGAAGCTCTTCCCAGGTGGAGAGACGACCACGAAAAACAAATTGCGACTTATCTGCCGCTCACATTCCCCTCAGGACAACAGAAACTAACTCCAGTTCTGGCAAATCGACTAACAAGGCCAGTCAGGCCGTCTTGATTCTACCCACATATTGATGTAACTCCTCCTTATCTAGCTGCATGTGCCAAAAATAGTGACACCAGAGCGGTTTGCGAACTCCCATGGTCAATCTTTCGTTAATTAGAAGCTCTCTCAAGCGCTGCAAGGAAAACCACTCTGCCGTGGCTCTGGATACGAGCGTCCTCAATTCCCCTGTAGCTAACGGACACAAAAGCGACAATATTCCGTTCACGCCCATCTGCACAGGGAGAAATTATTATCGTAACAAAATAAGAGAAATGGGAGCTCACACGGAAAGACTTAAGTGTTCGTTTCTTCAGCATGCTGTTCGAGAATGGAACGGTAGAGAAATAGTGAGAAAGTGATTCAATGAAGCCTCTGCCAGGCACTTAAGTATGAATTACAGGGTGGACATGTAGGTGCTGATCTTCATATTAACTGTGAGTTCTATTTCGATGAAACCTTCCCCAGTGAGATGTATTTCACTGTGTTTCTGTACTCAGATCAAACGACACCTTTTCTTATAAGATTTTTTTACGAAAACCAGAATAACTTTCCTACTGTTCGCAGTTCAATTGTGCTGTGATGCGATGCTATGCAGCTGTAATTTGGGAAAAGCAGGTACTTTTATTTTATTTTTGAACTACTGACTTTCCCTGTGTCTATATTTATTTCATTTGCAAATATGCTACAATAATTAGATAAAGACAGTTCTCTTTAGTCATTGTCATGTGAAGCTAAATGTTTCGTGAGAGACAGATTCGAGAAAAATGCATTGAAGTATGAATAATTTATATTTTGAGTTCCTGTGGATAAATAATTCGTTATTTTATTCTGTATATTAAAGAATGGATCTGTGATTTTACTGGAGCTAAAACATTTGTTATATGTAATAATTATTATACATGTTTCAGGCTTGTTTTTAACCATTTGTCAAGTAGCACATGTGCATATCAACAACACTTCGGCACTAACCACGTATACGTCAGTAACAGGTTTAGCAAATCGGTGGACATGTACGTAAAGAAGTAATTACTCCATTGATAATCTATAGCATTATCAATCGTAATTGTAATAAATGACTTAACTAATATATAAAATAAGGCAGATTACGTTAAGTGTCACCACTCGTGTTGATGCACACTCTGTACAGAAGCATTGTTGACATGCGTCCGTGAATGTACCACTTGACAGTGGCTTGAAAGCACAAACAGTCCTGTAGTGCATGTCGAAACATGTTTAATTTTGACAAAAAGCTTGCAGCCTCCATGAAACCGTGCTTGTAACATTTTGGCTGACTTCTGGTGAATGTGAAACAGAAAGCCAAAAAAAAAAATTATTCCATGCTAAAGAATTTATTTCGAATTTTATCCTTTCCCCTTTTCTCTTGTTCTTTCATCACAGAGATGTGCCTGAAATAATTAACAATGACCTTGGTCGTGGACAAGTAGTGTTACAGCAAACTTGATTCGCACAGATTATGTTATGCATCATTTACAGCACAACATGGAGTATTTACCCCAGCGGTAATAATTTGACAGAGACATATTTTCCCCTATTTTAAAATAATCATTTCGTGTGTCTGTTCAGTACAAAATTTTGCAAATAATTTTAAATTAACTTCCCAGTGGCCTAAGAATCTGTAATTTTAAAAATAGTATAGAACTGGATGAAAATTAAATATTAACTAGCTTTCTTTCCTGGTGAATGGTGGAGGTAGCTTTTGCGTATTACAGCCAGTTCCGCCTTTGCCTGTTCCAGTTGGCGGGAAGAACGAATGCTGGTAAACTATCATGTGAGCTCAAATTTCTCTAATTTGTACTTTCACTGCCTTTTAGAGAGATATATTAGTTTATTCAGACGAAAAAAAAACTGAAATTAAACAATAATTTACCACTGGTCCCTGTCTTAATCTCATCAAAATGATAAAATTCCTTTGAAAAATATTACGAAGAAAAGACTACGAAGCAGAAAAATATTATTTAAATGAAAATGAATTTCAAATTAGACAAAACCATATAAAACCATTTCTACTAGCTCCATACAGACACCTGACCCCATGCAAATAGTCCTGAAAATTTATGACTGTGAACCTTTAATATTTGTGAAAATACCTGTGAAATTTAAAACGAAAAACCTGGAGTGCATACGGCACATAACTGACGCATTAATAGTTCATCTCCGTGTTATTACATATTGCATGCGAACTACGTTTTTCGTATTAAATCTTGTAAGTGTTTTTATAATCTTAATAATTACAACCAAACATTCTGAGGTCTATCTCCATGGCCTTAAATATCTGTATGGGGCTAGATGAAATGATTTTATACTCTTTAGTCTGTTTAAAAAATGTGGAGTATTAAAAATTCATTTTTATTGAAATAATTATTTGAACTGTGCGTGCCACAACGCACTGAAACCACACTGTAAACAAGTACTAAATTTCCTCACTTGTAAAGGAAATAAACGCTGTGCGCAGGAAGGCATATTTTTCTCATTCACTTGAAAGCAAGCAAGAAGTACCAATATGTACCCGAAAAATGTAATCTTTCAATGTGCACTTTTTCTCCATAAGTACACCACAAAAATTAGTCACCCTAAATGGTAGATATAGTTAAAGTGTGGTCCAGCACTGCGTGAATGATATGCAACATGTCATATTTTTTTCTATTTACCTTGTGAACAGGCACACGAGGTAAAATTACTTCAAAAAATACAAGACACTAATCTGATCGTTATTCCAGATCTGTTCCAAGATGACACTTAATCTTTTCTGAAAATAGAGTATGCTAGTACCGTCTACTTAACGGTCTTGGCGCAGTGGTAACACCGGCTCCCATCAGATCACCGAAGCTATGCATTGTCGAGCTTGGACAGGTGAATGTCCATGTCTGCCCAGCGCTGTTGGCAAGCGGGGTGCACTCAGTCCTTGTGAGGAAAACTGAGCAGCTACGTGATTCCGTAGGCTTTCCCGGCGTAATAAGTCTTGAAAGTCTCTTCGGATTTGCTGCCGGATCCTAAAATCAACTTGACTCTATATTTCGGCGATCCACCTTCTAAGATTAGGGCTCTGCTCGGCTCTGTGAAGGATGATTTGGGACTTAAGAAACCCGGGGTGTACAAAATCCTGTGTCAATGTGGGAAAGCTTACGTTGGCCGTTCTATTCGTACAATGAATGACAGGTGTGTGGAACACTGCCGTCACACGAGGGTACAACAGCTGGAAAAATCGGCCGTAGCAGAACACTGCCTAAATGAGGGACAGTGTTGTGATTGCCAACATTTCCGGTTTTTGGAATAGTGTCTATAAAGAGGCGATTGAAATTAGGTTGGCTGATAATTTAATCAACAGAGCAATGGGTTTCCTCTTAGCAAAGCGTGGAATCCTGTATTATCTCACATCAAAATTGAACATTCTTCGGTGTAGCCTTCATTGCGATATATCGTTGCCAGCAGTGTTTCACTAAGGGTAGCGCCACCTCCTGTTTTGGAAAGCAGAAACCGTGATGGGCGGCGCATGCGCTGTCTACTGAAGGGTGGACTATATAGGACGTCGAATTGCAATCTTGCGTCTCTCCCCTCCCCCACGAGGATCCTGTACGATCTCATTCCTTTCCCCCACCTCCTCCTTTTCCTTGAAAGGATACGTATCCTGTACACCTCCCGCAAACTCGACCCTCCTCACCCGCTTGTCTCGCTCATCCTCTCCCACCCCCGCCCGCTGCCGCACCTGTATTCCCACGTCCCACCCGGTCTCCATCTCTCCACCCTCCTTATCCTCTCCCAAGGTTTCTTCCGGCAGCTCCCCCTCCCTGATGATGTCCTCCTCCACTCCATCTACCCCTCCTATCAACTTTGATCCTCCCCTCCCCCACTTCCTGTGGCCTCTCCTCTTGGCACCCTCCCTCCCTTCTCTTTCCTTTTCCCCCATCCCCTTCCTCGCCCCCTCTTCCCCCCGAGCTCCACCCCCTTCTCCCCTCCCCGTGTCTCCCCTGCCCATGGCATTGTTTCTCCTCTCTCCTTCTCCCTCTCCCTCTCCCATCCCTCCCCCCTTCTCCTCTCTTGGCAGGTCCCCGGACTCGTACACGGATAGTGAACATTCGAGCGCCGGAGATCAATGTCTCGTGTTTCTGTGTGTGCCGTCGTTTGTCCTTAAGTGGTTCAGTGTTATTCGTTTTGTGCACCTAAGGTTCAATTGTGACAACTTTCGTCTATGTATGTGTCCCGGTGCCTGAACAACTTTTATCTTGGACTCTACGCCCGTGAACGCCTCCATGTATTTTAAAAAGTGTTTGTCTCCGTTTATATGTCCACCATCTATTCATCTCACATTGTCATCATTTCTGTCTTGTATGTTTCTCTGCGGCCGAAGAGCGGCGTAGTATGCTGCTGCAGGCCTGCCTGTAAACAGGTTTAAAGTAACAATAAAGGGAAAAAAATCTTGCGTCGTTTCTCAGCGGGACTCATCAGCAGAAGCAGCATTTCCTGAAGATGGCGAACAGTTGAATCGCTGAAATATTGAGTCAAGTTGATTTTAGGATCCGGCAGCAAACCTGAAGAGGCTTTCATGAGCAGCTACGTGATAGAGAAGTAACTGACAACAGCCGCGAGAGAGGTATGTTGACCACAAGCCCCACCATATCCGCATCCTGTGACGCATAAGAGTTGAGGATAACACGGCGGTTGGTCAGTACCGTTTGGCCTTCAAGGTTTGTTCGGGAGCGGTTTAGTTTTTAGTATTATCTCCTGATATAGTGCATGTTAAATCAAGAGTTATAAGTTCTTAAACGGTTACTGTAGCCGAATAAACAACGAGCAGACTTCGTATGAGCCTTTCATGTTCGTATCCATGAGATGTCAGTATTCATTCTCCCTGATGGGACACATTCTCCTAGTTCAACAGTTAGTTGTCTATGAAACTCTAAACTGCAATTTATGAAACACACTTCGAGGATGTGCAGCTAAGTAGCCACAAACGATGATCAGTATACCAGTATTATGAGCAATATTATAGTTCCATCATTGCGAAAACTACATCTAAGGAAATAATCTGTTTCCACTGGGCCAGTCTCCTACACATATGGCAACAATGGCACAAGTGTGGTTTGCAGTGGGGACTGAGATTTCTCTTCTCGATTGGCCTCTTTCTGCACGGATATAAGACTCACTGATAACGTGTAGGCTTAGACGAAGCGGACCATGCTTCCTTTGGAAAGCAGTTCTGTCTACGTAGGAGAAAGTGGCAGAAAATGAGTGATCTATTACCCATCTCTTCGTTCTATTAATTTCGTTATTTCTACAGATTAAAAGAATCAACGGAGAAACCCAAAAAATATTTCAGTAGCCCAAATACGAAACAAATTTTGTTGCCAAGCGAATGTGTACTAGACACCAACTTCACCACTGAGCTTCAACTTCCGAGATCTAGATACCTTCTTTCGCTCTTGATACCACGTCACAAAGCGAAGTTCCTTTAGTAAGTCTGCTATGCAGCAAGCGACGTGTACACATTTTTTCTCGCGTGCTTTTAGAAGGTGTTTCCTTATGTTAAGTGTCAGAAAGGTGTTATTCCTTCTAGTAAAATTACAGTTACAAGTGCTCTTCACAGGCTACATATGAGCAGATGTGTTCACTTCGCATTGTGGTTGGGTCCTGTGTAAGACGGGGCGTAATTGATGGCCTACGGAAGATTTTTGGTCTCCCTATAACTACATTGAACACAACGGGCTATTTCGATTTCGCACTTCTCCAAGAACATCAGAAATTCATGAGTGGAACATATATGACTGATGGCGATTAAGCACGTTTTGTGCAGGAGGTGACCTCTATAAAAAGAGAACGGAAATGCTCTTTCAGCTACGTGATAGTGCTGGTCAACAAGCAATGCTAGCCAGAGACAAAACCAATATTTGCCATTTGTTTTATCACGCCCGCAAGTGGTCACAACAAACGGAAATTTTCTGCGGTCATAACCAGTCTGGGGTGCACTGTTATATAATTCGGCCACAACTGCGCTCGTAAATTAACAACTCTGAAGCGCTGGTAACACAAGTACTCAGCAGCGCGGCACTTGCCCTCTGACAGTAGCACACTGCATGTGCGTGTATACACACTGTTATGAATTAAACAGCAAGAATCACCTATGCTGCCAGTAGCCCGTAGTGAACAACGGAAGTATTTATGAGTATTGTATTCCAGACGCAATGGTTAAAACATTAACATTGACTTTATTAATACATTTTAAGTCGATTTCCATGCTAGTAACTTATTTATACAGCGGTAAAAAGGCAACAAAAGTACTTGATGCAAATCACTTGCTCGATAAAGGCAGCAATTTTAAACTCCCTGCTCTTCATAGGAAGGACAGAATGCTTTCTCCACTTTGCTACAACCATCATATCTGTGATAACTTCGTCTATGTCATGAAATTTTGTATACATGCAGACTGAAGCCAAGAATAAAAATTTGTATGAAGGCCAGGATTCGAACCCGGGTCTCCTGTTTGCTAGTCAGGTGCTCTAACCACTACGACACTTCGGCACAGTGGTACTGCGCTTCTGCACGGACTACCCTACTATGCCTAAAATCCCGTCCACGTCTCCGGAGTTGGGCTAGTGCATTTCGTGCAGTTTGGAGTTTGGAAATTTGTTGTAAGGTCTTATGGGACCAAACTGCTGAGGTCATCTGTCCTTAAGCTTACGCACTACTTAATCTAACTTAACTTACACTACGGACAACACACAGACCCATGGCCGAGGGAGGACTCGAACCTCCGACTGGGGAAGCAGCGCCTTAGACCACTCGGCTACCCCGCTCACCAGTTCGTGTAGTTGAACAAAGCCACTATGCTAGGTTGGCGTAGTGGTTAGGGCATCTGCGTAGTGAGCAGGAGACATGGTGTGGCGGTTTTGCATATCATCAACATGGACAAATGCAATGAATATGGATGATATGATACTCTGTGGTATTCTGCGGTTTGAATTCACTCTGTTATTTAGCAGTTGCATTGATTTGATTTTGTAAATGACACTGACAATATAATACACATTTATAATGCATCATTCATACTACAACTTCTCCCTGATAATTATTTTGTTCACATTGCACAAGAATTCCACCTGATGTAGTGTTATAATGTTGACTGTAAGTTGTGTTCATATCACTAAAATTACAGATCGTACATCAGAGCTTTTATAATTTCTGTCTTCGATGGATTTAATTATTCTTAGCAAATGAATCATGAAAAGGAACCACAGAATACCACCCACACAAAACACTGATATATGCAACCAGAAATATTTTTCTCTGTGATTCGTGCGTAGTTTAATTTACGCCTTATACATCAGCATTGAAATCTTGTTCAAGAATAAATACCATCAGCACTGTTCTTAGAAAATGCAGTCTGATTAGATTAATTTTTTCTTTAATAAATACAATTCAGTACCACCGGTGCACATTTATTTCTTACACATCGGAGTATTGTTTGCAGTTTCAAGTAATTTAAATTTGCCGCTGAGATAAAAGCTAAGATGGTGGCCAACAAAAGATAGAGGATTTCTTTTTTAATTAAGATTTGCCTTTTCTCAATAAATAATTAATCATTTAAATTAATGCCACCAAAAAATTATTAATACTGTTTTGCAAATTAGTTTAACACAAACCCTTGATATTTCGACCAGAAGTACAGACGAAGTTGCGCTTCTTGCTATGATAAAACAGTTAATACAAAATTATAATTAAAAAAGGAAGTGATTTTTCAATAATTAATCATAAATAGTTTTAACGCATTTTGCTCCATTTTTTTTACCAGAAAATGAACATAAAAGTACAATAATTTTACTTTAAATGTTTTTCATTCAACAGACCTCAAATCGATTCGCATCTTGCGTCGGCGACGTACATCAGAAGAAGACGACAAAGGGTACAAAACAAATGAAAAGAATGACATAGATTAACAAAGAATGTGTGAGAAATATTGTCTCTGTTTTACATAATTATCATCTTTTTAAGAAAAAAAGTTACATAATTGAATGAATATTATTGAGTGACGTTATTTTCCACACTTTCATATTCCACTCGTAATATATAAATATATCGTTGGTGTTATAATGGGTACCAATCCTGGCCCTGGAAAAATTTTCATCTGTTGCTTCAGTTTGCAGGTACACATCACAGACGTTTAGGACTTCAAAAGGTCTCTGGAACCATATAATTGATTTTATTACGAAATTTTGTTTGCACGATGAGAATATTTTAGTAAACGTTAGTTCAAAATCTTTCAATAGCATCTCCAAATTTGTCTCCCTAAGAAGTTTGGTTCCTCGAAGGCATCATAACGTTTCCGCGTCAATATTACATTGTTTCGCAGAAACTTACAGGTACAGTCGGTTAATCTGATACTAGTAACTCATTCCCCGAGGAATTTTCAATATCATACCTACACTGATGAGAGATAAGATTACGAACATTCGTTTAATAGTGTCTTTCTCCTCCATACGATCGCAAAACAGCAGTGATTCTGCGTGACATGGGTTCATAATGTCCATAGTAGGTTCCACTGTGGTGCCGGATGGATATGCACAAGTAACACCAAGTCCCATGACTTACAAATTGGAGTTAAGACCACGTAGAATCACAGGAGTTCAGATTCAGGTCAGGCGAATATGGTTCGAAGACACCAACGTTACTTCACTACTACGCTAGTCAAACTACTGTAGCAAGCTTCTGGCCTCTGTGACATGAGCAGTTATCCTGCTGGAAGATACCATGATCAACGGGAAAGTCATGAAGCATGTAGTCCGCAATAATGTTCACATAGTCCACAGCAATCTGGTGCCTTTCATTACCGCCACAGACCCCATGGAGGCTCATGTCTCGCAGTGTACAATACTGCCTCCACCGACCTACACCCAGATTCGGTGCATGTATGGTGCAGCCGTTCACTTGGATGACAGCGCGTCTAAACACGACCATCGACCTGGTGTCAGAAGAAGCGTGTTTCGCCCAACTTCGTGAGCCGTTTCCATTGATCCACCGCCAACCTCGATGATCCCGGGCCCACCACAGTGGTATCTGACTACGTCATGGGTTTAGCATGGGAACAAAAAGCGTTTCATCTGCTGCGGAGCCCATTGTTCAACAGTATACTTTGAACGGTGTGCTCCGATACACATGCGTAATGTTTGTACAATATCATCTGTTCTGTCAGAGCTCGAAGCGTATACTGTTTTACGCATCGGGCAATTCTTCCGATCTCCACCTTCTTTGACGAGGTGTCGACTTCCAACACCTGGTGATCTTCTCGTCTTTCATCATCCTTCAGTCATAACGGTAGAAAGCAAACAGGAGATCATCTCGCCGTTCCCGAGATGTTCGTTCTTAGACGCCGGGTTGTAAGCACCATATTTTTGCCAAAATCGGTCACGTCAGTGTACATCCCCATTTGATAGACTGATTACCCATTCGTCTCCTCTACTGCACTATCTGTACCACGTTACATAGCTGTAACGCCACCATACGGCACTCAGCTCGTGTAGGCTGTGGTCATTATGTTGTGGCTCATCACTGCAAAGGGTGTTAACAAGACGTTGAAAACAGATGATAAAGAACCAGTTTACTTCACGCTATTGGACAGTTGTAACCGGACAATGTTACTTGCACTTCTATAAGAATGTTCTAACAACACCCCAATGATGAGTTACTACACTGTGCACCACAATTAGAGATCCAGTTTTTCGAAACACCGTAACTATCTCTCGTTGCGATACCAAGTTTGAAATTCGTGTCAAAGGTGCTTACAACTTCCCTTTGTAATGGTACAAAAGCATGGCTCCCTGTGATGTCACCCTCGGGCTTGGCAGTGGTTCAAAAAGCTAGGTGTCGACACATGTGAAAAAAAGCCAGACCTCAGTAGTTCATGTGAGATTCAAGGTGGGTTAATGATGTCATATTGGCACGAAATTCCACCACAACCCTACAGCATGGCACTATGAATGCGTCACACGATGGTGTCCCTCTCAGACGACCACGCTCTCAGTGCCACCTATACACACACCTTTGTTGAGCAAGCTACAAATATACATTATCAGACACTACCGTTTCTTCAACCTGTAGGTGGTGTGATATTCCTGGCTATGGCCGTCAGTATTTTATTTTGCTAGAAGCTCGCCTTGATGCAGCTTGGTACACGTGAAGTAGAGTATGGTACAAAAGTTAAGTGATGTACAAGCAGCAGATGGTACAGTATGTACTATTCCCGTGAGAGAGTCCGCCAGTTGTACTGAACTTCCTTCTCATTGCTCGGCTCATTAGGGTATTAGGGGCCAAAACGCCTAAATTCTCTTATTAATTATTTATACACTTTTCATAGTATTTAACCCAGTTTTCAGTATGACAATGTCTGATAGTTACCCTACTAGTCTACCGTTTCTGTTTATTAAATTTTACTAGTTTAGAGAAACATAAGATTATTGATATTACAACTGAAGTGCTTCGGACACCTTCGGGTCGTTTTGGCGTAGCTGGGTGACGAAGTACGCCGGCTGTGCTAGTCACTCGGTTTCGGGTGTTTTTGTTTCGGACGGACATGTCGCACTCTGTATCGGAAGTTGTCAGAAAAGTAACCGTACAATTAAGAAAGCTGTGTCGAGTGTTGTGGAGGACAGTGTAAAGAATGATATTTTGAAAGATAAGCAGACAGGATACATCAATGGGAGGTGTCGCCTTAAATAATTGTCATTACTACAGGTCTTTGTAGATACAGAGACTAACCTGGGTAAGTGGGTAAGTGGCATCCCACAAAAAAAAAGCACTAACACAGGCTCAAGTTTGAGATGACAGCATAGAAGCCTCCGCCGAAGAAGATCCCACGATCGACGAACTGTCTTCCGCGCTGGGGACACAATTTTAGAAGACGATAGATTGGTGGAAAGAACAGTTAGAGACTTTTATTCAATTTCTACAGATCTCTCCAGCTTCCAGATCTGACTTCCAACACGACAACGTAGAAAATTTAAAATGTCTTCAGGTAGGTAACGCCCTGACACATTGCTGCACTTGCGTCTATTATTAGGGCGTCCAGGATAAGAGTGCTGTCGAGTGGGGTTGCTGTCTGCAAGGCGCGAGAATTCAGTAAAAGAAATTTGGAAAATTGTAGTAAGATCTTATGGGACCATACTGTTGACGTCATCGGTCGCTAAGCTTACTCACTACGTAACGTAACATAAACTAATTTACGCTAAAGACGATGACACACACCCATGTCCGAGGGAGGACTCGAACCCCCTGTGACCGGAGGGGGGGGGGGGGGGCGGAGAGGGAGCTGACCGAGCTGACGGTGCATGAAGCTGCCCCCCCCCCCCCCCATCCACTCCCTCCCGCCCCGTTCCGTGATGAGGCTGCAGCAGGACGCGAAGGAGGAGAGGATCAATTTCTTTGCACGTCATTTCATATTCGGACAGGCCGACAATTATTTAATTTAAGTTGCAACAACGTATGGTAAGCTTACTAAAACGCATTTCTTGATCACGTTACGAAACTGTCGACAAGGAGAAAGCATTAGGTGAAGATAAAATTTAAATAAAATTATGAGAATAAATCAGATTCTGATCTAATCCAAAACCGGAATCGGCCAGAATCACTAACATGAAATAATTTTAAATAAATATTACACACAGAGATCCTTCAATGTGGCAAGACAAGCGGTCGGTTTACTTCTGACACATCAAAAAAGGTTTCATGGTTGTTCCTCGATAAAATGCATCGTAAGTAGGCCTAGTCCAGCCCGTGTTGAAAGAATAGAGGATCGTGACACAAAATAATAATCTCTGGATAGTGGGAATAATCCTGGGAACAGTGAGATTTGTTTTGTATGGTAGGGATTAATTTCCTTATATTAACATCATTTAGACACAGTTGCCGGAACGGTTAATTTATTAAATTGTCAGAACTTACAAAAGTATAATTTTGCTATGCAGTTACTTACCACTGTAAACCACACGCTCTAAATATTCTGCTGTGTCATCTTTTGCATCACTTATGTGGTGACAACGGGAAAATTCTACTGTCATTACTCTCTTTGCTATCAGAAATGCCTGGAATATCACTGTCATTATCATAGTTTAATGTCTTGATTCTTCCACCTCTTAAGTTTTCCAAAATAGTTTCAGTATGTCAGAGTTATTTCGCAATGTGCTTCGTATGGCTGATGGCGGTCTTGTAGTCTTGAAAAGTGTCCTTCCAGACGGCTTCGATCGCACGTAGGGTAGATTTGTTATATTTACTGGCAATATAACATTTAATTTGAGCCCATATAAATTCTGAGTATCTGAGACGGCCGTCAACTGATGGCAACCTAATGACTGTTTGCGCGTCAATTTCTCATCTGAGGAACTTATTTTCTGAAGAGATGTTAGTTTGGTAAGCTCCATCACTTTAGGATTATCATTTACTACTACATCTTTATGTTAAAGGCACCATTCTCTTTTATTTCCTTGATTGGTACTGACCATATGAAATACAAAGGAACCAACCACCTGGGAAACGCACTGTGATTAATTTCTTTTCCTGTCTTATTTTATTTGAAAATGGTCTTTTTTCTGCATGAAGGTAATAATTTTGTTGTGTCGTCTGTCTGACCCTGCCCGAAAATATTTCATCAAACCACATCGCTTCATCTATTTTCACCCCATAAATCCGCGTTAAAAATTTGCATCCCCAAACAGCTAAACTGTATGATCTTTCTTCGACAGCATCTTACTGTCAAAGAAATGCCCATTTTGGAAGTCCTGATTGTGCAGAACTATCAACAACAATCTGCGACGGCTTTCATAAAAAGCTGCTTAATGGTGCGCAATAATTTTCTGTCCGTCGCATGTTCCTGTGTATGACAATAATCCCAAATATGACGACGTAATGCGCTTTTATATGTAACATTTTTTCCTTGGAGTTTCCAGTTTCCGTAATTTTTCGTTTTCCTCTTATTTCTGAAACGATTTCTTCCCAACCCTATCATCAGTATAGTTATTCACAGTCGCCGGACGCGGTGGTCTCGCGGTTCTAGGTGCGCAGTCCGGAACCGCGCGACTGCTACGGTCGCAGGTTCGAATCCTGCCTCGGGCATGGATGTGTGTGATGTCCTTAGTTAGGTTTAAATGGTTCTACGTTCTAGGCGACTGATGACCACAGCAGTTGTGTCCCATAGTGATCAGAACCATTTGAACCATTTTTTTTATTCAGAGTCAAACCTGCAGCCGTTCTTTCGATCATGTCATTAATAGAGAGAAATGGGCCACTCTCTCGCTCGAAGTAGTCACATAACTAACAGAAAATTTCTGTCGCTTTGATCTCGTACATAACAAACAGAAAATTTATGTCGCTTTGATCTCGTACAGAAATACCCTGACCAAGAGAACAATGTCTCGTTTTCCACTCCAAACGTTCTACGAACGTGCTTCTGATTTTGTTCAGTATCACACAGCATGCAACAAGCAACAGTTACAACAAATAAAGCAATGGTTCAAATGGGTCTGAGCACTATGTGACTCAACTTATGAGGTCATCAGTCCCCTAGAACTTAAACCTAACGAACCTAAGGACATCACATGCATCCATGCCCGAGACAGGATTCGAACCTGCGACCGTAGCGGTCTCGCGGTTCCAGACTGTAGCGCCTAGAACCGCACGGCCACTCCTGCCGGCACAGTGCGTAATAATCACACACGACAGCAAGATGCCTGAAACTGAAGCGTATAGCAGCGTGGAATGTTATATCGGTAGGGGCTAAAATTTGGCAAATGTAGGCGATTACTGCTGCCATAGGTGTGACGGAAGTGTATGTGTGCCACCCCCACCAAACGTCCTCCGCAGCTTTCAGTCCCTAAGAGAGTGCAATGAGGTTGCAAACGTCATGGGCTACCTCCTAACATCGTGGCAGACCTGCTTTAGCAGCATCTCGACGTGACATGGACTCAGCTACTTGTTGGAATTTGTCTACAGAAATACTCAGCCATTTTGCCTCTGTAGTCATCCATAATTACGAAAGTGGTTGGTGCAGGATTTTGTGCACGAGCTGACTTCTCTATTATGTCGCATAGATGCTCGATGGGATCAACGACGGGCAATCTGGATGGTCAAATGTTCGCTTGAACTGTCCAGAATGTTCTGCAAAGCATTGACGAACAATTGTGGCACTATGACACATTTGGAAAAATGAAGTCCCTAAATGGCTAAAAAAGGTTCCAGTTTAACCAGAGGACCCAGTCCACTCTATGTAAACACAGCCCAGACCGTTCTGAAGCTGCATACAGCTTCCACAGAGCGTTGTTGAATTGGGCCCATGGCTTCGTACGGTCTGCGCCACTGTCAAAACCAGCTCTTATTGACTGAAATCGGGATGCATTGTCCAGACCACTGTTTTCCAGTTGTCTATGGTCACTCGCCCAGGAAACGTGCTGCAGGCGACGTCGTGCTGTTAGCAAAGGCACTCGCGTCGATCGTCTGCTGCCATAGCCCGTTAATGCTAAATTTCGCCACAAACTTCTAACGGATACGATCGTCGTACGTCCCACATTCATTTCTGCAGTGATTTCACGCAATTTTGGTTTTCTGATAGCACTCATACCTACATGCAAGCAATGTTGCTCTCCGTCTTTAAGTGAAGGCCGCCGGCCACTAGAGGTAATGCGTGAAATGGGTATTCTCGGCACACTCTTCATACTGTGGATCTCTGAATATTGAACTCTCTAAGTATTTCTGACATCGAATCCCCCATAGGACTAGCTCCAACTATCGTTCCGCGTTCACAGTGTGTTACATCCCTTAGTGCTGCCATAATCAGGTCGGAAACCTTTTCGCACGAATCACCTGAGTGCACACTACAGCTTAGCCTATGCACTCGACTTCTATACCTTGTGTATGCGAAACTCCCGCGATGTGTATACGTGCATATCGCTACGCTATGGCTTTTGTCACCTCCGTATATAGCCACGGGAGGTACTACTTATGTTTGTCGCAACTATTCAGTGCCTTGTATCCATCTCAGGTTTCTAGGTTTTGACTGGAGATTCAAAGCACAGTCTTGGAAGGCCATATGGTTGTTGCAGAGTTTTCCTGAACTTTCTGTTCGTGGTTTGCATCTATGCGAAAATTTGACTGGGCTCCTTCCATTCGCTCGGGTGAAAACGTACGTGCGAGGTAGCTAGTCAGTGTTTCCTTCTTAGATACTGCTTATGTTATTTGCGTTTTAAATGTCCATATCATCCCCCTCACTTGAGAATTCGACGGGTCTTGGAAAGAGACAGTGGTCAGGTTCATTGCCCCTTTTCACCGGAAGGAGTACCTAAATTCGGTTGTGGTGAACTGGGGCCATTGCCGAATATTCGCCCACTATTTCTGCCGAAAGAACAGTAGTACTTGCTGAATTCTTAGACACCTCTGCGGCATATGGGAAGTTAGAAAATGCGGCCACTGTAAGTAACTTCAGTGAGCAAGTTGAAATGTACCTGCTTCCGGGAGAGATCGTATATTGACAGGGAGGGAAACTTTGCACTGGGCCGACTAGTTATGGTTGAAAGAGCATCGGGGCCAGACACTACGTTATATCGATGTGACATTCCAGACCAACAAACTGTGTCTTCATTCTGGTCATCCTGCAGTGGGAAGCTTGGAGTTCAGAGGGCGGGCTGCTGGAGGTATGAGCACTCTTTCTCATTCAGCGGTGAGGGATATCAGGACGCCGTCTATAGCATTCAGATAGTGTGGCAGGGAAATGAATATTCTGAGTGCTGGGTCAGTTCCTATAGAAAGGTACTCCGACTAGCTCTGTCTAATTAATAACTCACTAAGAAATTGCTGATTGCATCTTGGCGCTGAGGCTGTTTCCCATAAAGCTGCAGTAGATCATCTACAGACTGGAATATACGCTGTCGCTTAAGGCAAAGCGCCTGGAATCCTGTCTGTTGATGTTAAAGTAAGATTGCATGAGTTGCTTCGACAGGACATCAGTGTTCACATGCTGACTGGTCGGCCAGTAGTATATATCCTGACATCTACAGCTCTTTATTTAGTTTATTTTATTTTGCATGTGGCAATACAGCGACAATATTTTATATAAGTACAACTATATGTAAACGAAATGTGTAAAACAAAACAATGTGTAAATAGTACATGTGTAAAAAACAAGCAATAGCACAAAAGGATAAAGTACAAAACTCAAGACAAAATAACTACACGTTAAAAGCTTGGCAAGCCTGACTAGAAACTCATTCGTATATTTAAAGCTCAATATCTAGATTCCACAGCCAATGCAAAGCAGAGGGTCTCACATATACAACCTCAGAGACAGATCCGGCGTATCTTCTTAAGGGGCATTCCTCAATAATATGGCGACGTTCTTTTCTGGTGCTCCACAGTCACAGGCTGGTGAGTCGCATAGACCCCACTTCAACTCATATGCATTGCATCTTGCATGGACCGTTCTGACAAGGTTTAATTTAGTCCAGGTACATCTCTTCAGTTCAAATCCCGGTAATTCCAGAGTAGGATCTTGGATACCTTGTTTATTAATTCCAGAATCATTCCAAAAGTGCCGCCATTGGTCCTTGATGTCAGGTTGATGTTCTTGTGTATTAACCCATATAGGCTTCCGTGACTTCAAGTGGATCGATGGTATTTCGTTCAAAACATCATGGATTGGTAGATTCTGTGGGTAATCTGAGTCATGAATTTTTGACCAAGCTCTTGCTCCTGCTTCTTGCCTTCTCAATTGTGGAGGTGGAATATTGCTTAGAGTATGCAGCCAAGGAACTGGGGTGGATTTAATAGTACCCGTTATTACCGACATACACTCGTTCAACTGTACGTCAATTTTCTTAGTATGAGTGCTCGAATGCCAGGCAGCAGAGCAATATTCGGCAACAGGATATACCAGGTCTATTGTGGCAGTTCGTAAGGTGGATGCTTGAGCTCCCCAAGTCGAGCCAGACAATTTTCTCAGGATCTTGTTGCGACATTTTAGCTTTTGGCTTACGATTTCTAGATGTTTTTTGTAAGTCAGGGAGCGGTCTAGTGTTATGCCAAGGTATTTGGGGTTGAAGTTGTGTTTCACTCTTTCCTCACAGAAGTTCAAATTCAGTTCATGGTAGGCCATTTTATTGTTCAAGTGGAAAGCACACACCTCAGTCTTGGTTGGATTAGGGCAGAGTCGCCATCTTTTATAATGGGAATTCAAGGACTCCAGATCTTCTGTGAGTACGTTCGCTCCTTCCCCAAGTTTGTACAACTAGTGCAACCATCGGCGTAGCAGAATTTCCTGCTGACTGTATTTGGCAAGTCGCTAATACACAAATTAAAATGGGTTAGAGCCAACACAGATCCTTGAGGAAGGACATATTTTATTTTATACGAACTTCTGGCATTGTGGCTGATGTTCGCTTTGAAAGACCTGTTCGTCAGCATGTTGTTCATTAAGATTGCCAGTTTTAAACTAGGTATGTGTCTCTTGAACTTAAGCATAAGTCCCTGGAGCCACAAAGTGTCGTACGCCGACGACAGATCAACAAAAGCTACACTTGACTTCATCCTGTTCTGGAATCCGCTATCTACACTCCTGTAAATGGAAAAAAGAACACATTGACACCGGTGTGTCAGACTCACCATACTTGCTCCGGACACTGCGAGAGGGCTGTACAAGCAATGATCACACGCACGGCACAGCGGACACACCAGGAACCGCGGTGTTGGCCGTCGAATGGCACTACCTGCGCAGCATTTGTGCACCGCCGCCGTCAGTGTCAGCCAGTTTGCCGTGGCATACGGAGCTCCATCGCAGTCTTTAACACTGGTAGCATGCCGCGACAGCGTGGACGTGAACCGTATGTGCAGTTGACGGACTTTGAGCGAGGGCGTATAGTGGGCATGCGGGAGGCCGGGTGGACGTACCGCCGAATTGCTCAACACGTGGGGCGTGAGGTCTCCACACTACATCGATGTTGTCGCCAGTGGTCGGCGGAAGGTGCACGTGCCCGTCGACCTGGGACCGGACCGCAGCGACGCACGGATGCACGCCAAGACCGTAGGATCCTACGCAGTGCCGTAGGGGACCGCACCGCCACTTCCCAGCAAATTAGGGACACTGTTGCTCCTGGGGTATCGGCGAGGACCATTCGCAACTGTCTCCATGAAGCTGGGCTACGGTCCCGCACACCATTAGGCCGTCTTCCGCTCACGCCCCAACATCGTGCAGCCCGCCTCCAGTGGTGTCGCGACAGGCGTGAATGGAGGGACGAATGGAGACGTGTCGTCTTCAGCGATGAGAGTCGCTTCTGCCTTGGTCTTGGTGCCAATGATGGTCGTATGCGTGTTTGGCGCCGTGCAGGTGAGCGCCACAATCAGGACTGCATACGACCGAGGCACACAGGGCCAACACCCGGCATCATGGTGTGGGGAGCGATCTCCTACACTGGCCGTACACCTCTGGTGATCGTCGAGAGGACACTGAATAGTGCACGGTACATCCAAACCGTCATAGAACCCATCGTTCTACCATTCCTAGACCGGCAAGGGAACTTGCTGTTCCAACAGGACAATGCACGTCCGCATGTATCCCGTGCCACCCAACGTGCTCTAGAAGGTGTAAGTCAACTACCCTGGCCAGCAAGATCTCCGGATCTGTCCCCCATTGAGCATGTTTGGGACTGGATGAAGCGTCGTCTCACGCGGTCTGCACGTCCAGCACTAACGCTGGTCCAACTGAGGCACCAGGTTGAAATGGCAAGGCAAGCCGTTCCACAGGACTATATCCAGCATCTCTACGATCGACTCCATGGGAGAATATCAACCTGCATTGCTGCGAAAGGTCGATACACACTGTGCTAGTGCCGACATTGTGCATGTTCTGTTGCCTGTGTCTATGTGCCTGTGGTTCTGTCAGTGTGAACATGTGATGTATCTGACCCCAGGAATATGTCACTAAAGTTTCCCCTTCCTGGGACAATGAATTCACGGTGTTCTTATTTCAATTTCCAGGAGTGTATATATGATGTTAGGGCTAAAACTTGTTCGCAACAGCTGCGTTTGTTTCTGAAACCTGCCTGATATGGAGGGGATATTCCATCCACGTTTTCCTGAATTCTATTAAGTATTAGGCGTTCCAATAACATACACTCAAGAGGGCGATGGGGCGGAAGTTATTTGGATCTTCTGGTAGCTTTCCAGGTTTAAGGATTGCTAGCGTGTGGACTATTTTAAATTGTGTTGGGACTATTCCAGTGTTTAGAATGTTGGTGTTAAAGGTACTTACCCATGCTTTTCCATTAGGTCAGAGGTGTTTTATAAATTCTGGGAATATACCATCCAATCCCGCCGCTGTATTTTTAAGGTCTTTATCGCACCCTTGATTTCTTCTTCGCTAAATGGTGGCGAAAGCGATGTATCGTCATTCAGAGTTTTATCAAGGTCTTGTGGTTCTTCTTTAGTTTCTGCTTCAGTTGTTGGGTCAAGAAGGGTTTTCTCAGCACGCGCTTTTATGTGCAATGCCATCTCCGACGGTTTTATTTTAGGTTCCTGGTGGCGTGCTGAAGAGCAGTTAATAAGTTTCCTTTTCTGCTGGAATGTGTAAAATTCAGCTGGGACGTGAGTTCCTGCCACTTGTGTTTTCTGTGTGTGTTTAGTCCCTCTAATATTTGTCCACCGATTTCAGGGATTCCTCTTTCTTGGTATTTATCATAAAGTTTGTTAATGTTATTGTCCCAGCAAGGAATATACTGTTGTCTAACTCCGCGTCGTATATTCCTTTTGGCTGCAGCGATGACGACTCCAGTGAATCGTTCATAGTTTTCTTGCTTTGGGGTAATCCAGCGCAAATTTTGATCAACTTCTTGAGCATATTTTGCTTTCTTAAAGTTCCATCGCGGTTTGTTGATAGATTTAACTACTGGGATTTGGAGCCCTATGCTAAGTATGGTGGGTCGATGTTGGATCTTTGGAAAGCGTTTAAGGACTCTTTTTGTAAGGTATAGTGGGACTCTATTCTGATCAGTGGACACAATGCAGAGATCAGGATTGGTATCTATTTGCCATTTGGCCGCCTGGAATGTCTTACAGTCCTTGCCATCTTACATCACGTTCATGTCTTGTGCTTCTATCCACTCAGACGGAGTTTCTCCGTTTTCGTCGACGTTGACATACCCCCAGAGAGTGTGACGGCTGTTAAAATCCCCCACATACACGCAGGGTTTGGGCAGTACTGGTGAAGCTGGTGTTGGCCATTTACTTTGTGGGGGCTTATAAACGGCTGCCATGGTCATTCCATTAAGTTCAATAGCAATTAATTCAATGTCATTAATTTCTTGGCATATCACTTCTTTGTACCCAGCATTGTTGTTACCAAGATACAGAGCGGATCCATGAATGTGCGATGGCAGTGCTGCGACAATCCTGTAGCCTGAAATGGTGCATGCTCTTATGCGCTCCTGCACTTGATGAGTTTCTCGAAGTGCAGTGATGTCGATTTTTTGATCGTTAGCCAGCTTGCTTATGTAGTCACATTTATCCCGTCTACAGCTATATCTATTCTGCGCAAGTAAATTACTGGCATGTGGTCGCGGGTATTTTGTGTAACACTGACCCTTCTCCCATTTCTTGTTTAAGTCGCGATGAGAGTACCGTAAGAACCACTGTTGGTACGCATCTGTGTGATTTCAAATTCCTCTGATTTTAAATTCATGATCTTTTCGAGAGATATTTAGAGGGTCCGATATGTAGGTTGACTGTTCTACAAATGTCTGTTCTGGAAACGGCAGTCTTGTCGCCTCAAAGTTCTTTGCTGCAGTCAAAAGTGGTGGGAGCCATATCACTTTCTCATCTCCGTGAAGAGGAGAAGATCACTTGGTGCCATTTCTGGGTTATAAGATGTATGTTCAAGCAGTATGGAATGACATAACCATACCTGTTGTGCAAGCTCAGTTCGTCTCGATGGTTTAAATGACTCTGAGCACTATGAGAATTAAGTTCTGAGGTCATCAGTCCCCTAGAACTTAGAACTACTTAAACCTAACTAACCTAAGGACATCACACACATCCATGCCCGAGGCAGGATTCGAACCTACGACCGTAGCGGTCGCGCGGTTCCAGACTGTAGCGCCTAGAACTGCTCGGCCACTCCGGCCGGCTCGTCTCGATGACCAGCCAGCTTAGAGCCGTTGTTACTGGCAGGAGCGTCCGCTCTTTATTCTAAATTTCGAAGCTGCATAGCCCAAGATTACATACAATTTTGTCATGTATTCTTCCTACTATGCTGTGGATGCACAATAAGTAAAACGTCGTTGCGTACTACGCTTATTTACGTTGGCATTTTAATGGTCATCGGTGTCAATTAACATCTATTATCAACAAACAAATGTGAAGGGCGTGGCAGAGGGCACGTCCCATTATACAAGTTATTAGGGCTCCTTCTCGTGACATTCACGTATGGAGCGTGTCAAGACTGACAGTTAAATCCCTCTGTGCACTTTGTAATTAATCTAATCTTGCCCTCACCATCGCTACGGAAGTGCTTCTTAGGGGGTTGCAGCATATTCCTAATCAAAACCTGTCGTAGAATTTTTGTAAGAAGGTCTTCTCGAAGTAGTTTACGTCTATCTTGCCCAAGTGATTGCTAGCTCAGTTTCTTCAAGATCTCTATGATTATTTATGCTATCCTTCGCTGATTACGTACACTGTGTGACCAAAAGTATCCGGACACCGCGAAAAACATACGTTTTTCGTATTAGGTGCATTGTGCTGCCACCTACTGCCAGGTATTCCATATCAGCGACCTCAGTAGTCATTAGACATCGTGAGAGAGCAGAATGGAGCGCTCCGCGGAACTCGCTTATTTCGAATGTCGTCAGGTGATTGAGTGTCACTTGTGTCATACGTCTGTACGCGAGATTTCTAATCTCCTAAACATCCCTTCGTCCATTGTTTCCCATGTGATAGTGAAGTGGAAACGTGAAGGGTCACGTACAGCACAAAAGCGTGCAGGCCGACCTCGTGTGTTGACTGACAGAGACCGCCTACAGTCGAAGTTTTAGTAATGTGTAATAGGCAGTCATCCATCCAGAGCATCACACAGGAATTCCAAACTGCATCACGATCCACTGCTAGTACTATGACAGTTAAGCGGGACGTGAGAAAACTTGGATTTCATGGTCTAGCGACTGTTCATAAGCCACAAATCCCGCAGGTAAATACCATACGACGCCTCGCTTGGTGTAAGCAGCGTAAACATTGGACGACTGAACAATGCAAAAACGCTGTGAGCAGTGATGAATCACGGTACAAAATGTGGCGATCGGACGTCAGGGTGTGGGTATGGCGAATACCCGGTGAACGTCATCTGTCAGCGCGTGTAGTGCCAACAGTAAAATTCGGAGACGATGATGTTTTGGTGTGGTTGTGTTTTTCATGGAGAGGGCTTGCGCCTCTTATTGTTTTGCGTGGCACTATCACAGCACAGGCCTACAGTGATGTTTTAAACACCTTCTTGCATTCCACTGTTGAAGAGCAATTCGAGGACGGCTATTGCATCTTTCAACACGATCGAGTCCATGTTCCTAAGGCCCGGTCTGTGGCGGAGTGGTTACACGACAGTAACATCCGTGTAATGAATGGACTGGCCTGCACAGAGTCCTGACCTGAATCCTATAGAACACCTATGGGGTGTTCTGGAATTCCGACTTAGTGCTAGGCGTCATCGGCCGACATCGATCCTCTCCACAGTCCAGCACTCCGTGAAGAATGGGCTGCCATTCCCCAAGAAACCTTCCAGCACCTGGTTAAACGCTTGCCTGCAAGAGTGGAAGCTGTCATCAAGGCTAGGGGTGCGCCAACATTATACTGAATTCCAGCATTACCGATGGAGGCCGTCACGAACTTTTAAGTTATTTTCAGCCAGGTGTCCGGGTACTTTTGATCACGTAGTGTATGTACCATATTCCCTCTTTCGTATGGGTCATACGTTCTTGAGCAATATTGTATGATCGGTCGCAGTAGTGATTTATAAGCAATGTCCTTTGTAGAGTTAATGCATTACTCTAATATTCTAGCAAGGAACCGAAGTCTTCCACCTGCTTTAGCTGTACTACAACGGACCCTTCGTAACCCTACAAGCGTTGCACCCAGGTATTTTTATGATTTGACCGATTTCATAGTGCAGTCATAGAATACTACGTTTTTTTTTTTTCATCTGTGAAGTTTCTGTGAACGTTTAAACGAAGTTATCTTTGCACCACTCTGAAATCGTATCAAAAACTGACTGAATGTTTGTGCGGCATTTTCAGGCATCAGCTGACAGTTGAGAATTGCAACGTCTTCGAAACGTCTGAGGTTACCATTAATTTCGTCTGCTACCTCATAAATAGGGGCCTTGAACAACAAGGGTCCCAACACATATTGATGGGGCAAACTCGAGGTTACTTCCACATCTACCATTGACTCTCCATGCAGGACAACCTGGTGCATCCTACCAAAAATCCTAGATCCAGTTGACAATTACTTTGTTCGTGCTTTTGATAATAATCATGGATGAGACACTCGTTTGGCTGACAAAATGTCGCGCTACAATGCATTCCATGGGTGCTGGAATTAAACTGGTCCGCCTCTGCATAATTGACGACTGCCACTCGAAGTCTCCGACAGAGCTCTGGCCCCACATCTCCCTCTCCTCTCCCTGACGTGCAGCCGCCTCTCACTGCCCGGAGGTGGCGGAGCGGCGGTGGTAATCCGGGGCCAGCTAAACGGTGACACGCACCGCCTCTTATCTCGCGGCGGCAGGCGGTGGAGGCGGCGGCGGCGCCGGCAGGGGGGCAGCGGCACGCCAGACCTCCCGCCCCCCGCCCGCTGCGGAAAACTACCCCGCCGCTCAACTTCCTCTCGCCGCCGCCGGGCAGAAAAACCGGAGACTCGGTCCTGCGGCTTTGCGGCAACTCCGAGTCTCGTTTAATACCCCCACAAAGGCTTCCGCGTCGGACCTAGAGACGGAAGGAGCGGGCGCCGATGTGTTCCACGGCTGCGGCGCAAGACGGATGCGAACTGTCTGGCTTAGGCCGCGGGATCAGCGCCGCCGTCAACTCTTGCTTACAGGCGCGCGCGTCTCTCAAAAGTTTCTTTGCGTTTATCCACTCCGTCGCTCACTCCTCGCAAATGCTTATCCAGTCGAAACTCATAATAACGCCTACTTAATGACAAAGGCACGCCGCTGGTGTGCAGTACAAGTATCGTTGCCCTTCAATGTTAAAAGCTGGGCAGTCAGACATTGTGACAGATCAAATACGTATTCTGTAGAGAGATTCGAACTCGGACCCTTGCCTTTTGCGACAAGAGGAGTTCAGAACCAATGGTCGTAGATTCTGGTACTTGATGTTTCTGTCTTTCCCCAAAATACTTTCACGTCGTCAATGCGGCTGATACTCTTTCGTTACTAACTGATCACGAAGATATAGCTCAATATTGTTTACTAAATTCGTATAAAACTGTGTAAGAAAGCCTTGCACCAATTCCAGCTTACTTGATGCAATAATTTACCAACAGCCGTATGTATTGTAGAAATTTATTTTAAGAACTTCTTACGTGCTACCAGTTTGGGCATTACATTGCTGCCACCTTCAGGCCCCACACGTCATAGTTGTGAAGTCGCTATACACGGAAGGATCCATGTAACTGGATCCGTGAATCAAATCGCTGTGCAACAGCTCTTGGTGGCCAGGCGACACAGACTGGGGTGATTTGGCGAACCGCTCCAGTCTGTGTCGCCTGGCCACCAAGAGCTGTTACACAGCGATGTGATTCACGGATCCAGTTATAGGGCTCCTTCTGTGTATAGCGGTTTTACGACTATGACGTGAGGGGCCTGAAGATGGCATCAATGTAATGCCGAAACTGGTAGTACCTAAGAAGTTCATTAAATAAATTTCTACAACACATACGGCTGTTGGTAAATTATTCCATCAAGAAATACATGCCAGCCGTTGTCCCACGGTCCAAAATGGATCAAGAAAGATATTCCCTCTTACACCAGGCATGGGGCAAGTATACATACCGCCTGTGGTAAGTCGGTATAAAAACTCCACATCTCTGGGTCAGACGAACCAGTCGGCGCCGACCGACTGCCGAGTCATCCTCAGCCAATGTTCTCATCTGGATACGGTTCTGAGGGGCGTGGGGTCAGTATATCGCTCTACCGAACGTAGTCAGCTTCGCAGACCTCGGAGTCACTAATTCTTGCTCAAATTGCTCCTCAGCCGGCATCACGAAACTGAGCTGACTCCGGTCCCATCCTCGCGCCAAGAAAAAACCGCCGGCAGTAATGGGAATCTCACGCGGGTCCTTAACAAGACAGTCAACTATGGTGACCACTCAGATATGGAGCAGATTGAAGTCAGTATCTAATGGTGGTTAACATAAGCTGAGAAATAAACGTTAATAACTTTAAAGCTTTTATTTCGACACAAAATGCTGAAAAACATACATGTTACGCATAAGTACTGAAATTAAATAAAGCAAAAACTAATGTACTAATTAGAGTCACATCAGCATCAAATTTCTACTCTTATTTCTTTGACTTTCAACCCTTGTGGCCTTCTTGTTTAAGATACGCCTATTAAATAATACTTTTGTTTAGGTCTTCGTGTTGTTGGCTTATTTTTGATAGGAAAGTGAATGAGAAGAGTAGCCTGCCTCTTTATACTGCCACGGTTGGACTACGTTAGTGGCACTTCTTTGACAAAAGAGTGAAAGCTCTCAAAAATTAATACTAGTCTTAACACTCTACTTATTAATTTTATACTACCTTATGCGTTTCAGCCGTACGCCATTCTGAATTGCTCTACCAGATAAATACGCGAAAGGTATCAGTGAAAATGCATTGATAGAATTACGTAAAATGTACTTCGTACTGACGGAAGAAGAAAGCACTTAGTGAAAAACATTGGCAAAATACATACAATGCGTATCTTAAACAACGAAGAGAGGGAGACCTTAGCAAAATATCTATAACACATTCTGGGTAAAACGGAAATTCGGAGTCTTTTTGCCTAACAGTGTGTTTACTTGGTGAGTCCCTAACTCTCCTTGTTGTTTACAATGTGTATTTCATGTACTTTTTCAATGTTTTACACTAAGTGCTTGCTTCTTTGATGGGTACCAAGTATGTTTTGTGTTAATGTAGTAGTGCATTTTCGCTGACGCCCTGTCATGTATTTCTCTCGTAGAACCTTTGAAAACGGCGTAATGCCGAAACGCGTAAGGCACTATAAAATTAATAAATATATTGGTCAAGAATTACATTAGTTTTGAGTGAATTACAAAAAGGCCGCAATATCTCACAAAGCATTTATGCATTTTTCTGATGAAAGGAGTAAGTGCACTGATCAACTAAAACATTGTGGCTGCTGTCCACGGCGACGTTGGACGCCTCCTGGTGGCGTTGCGGTCACGTGTCGCGTTAACAAAAGCATGTAAGCGGAGCAGACACGGACGGCAGGTCACCCTAGCCAAGGTATGGGCTGCAAATGGGGACATCCATTAAGATAAGTGACTCTGACAGAGGGCAGATTATTATTACGCAGGGCCTGTGAACATCTCGAAAATGGCGAACCTGGTTGAATGTTCAGGTATTGCTGTCGTTGGCACCTATGGAAAGAAGTAACAGCACAGTGAAACTACCATTAGGCTCTATACGGTTGGACGTCTACGACTCTTCACAGAACATGGGTTTCGGAGGCTTATCTGCTCTGTAAAGTAGGACTGACGGTGATATGCAGCACCGCTGCCGAAAGAGCAGAATGCTGGTGCACGCACAAGTGTTTCGGAGCACACCTTTCGTAGTACATTGTTGAACATGGAGCTCCGCAGCAGGCCACCTCCACGTGTTCTCATGTTGATCCAGTGACATCGTCTGTTACGATTGGAGAGAGCACGGGACGATCGGGATTCGACCGTCGATCAAAGGGCAAATCACATTTTGCTACTCTACGTCGACGGTCGTCTCCCCAAAGGCCGTCATCGAGGTGAGCGGCGTCTCTAAAAGGGGAGCACGCCAAGGACGCAGGCTGGTGGGAGCAGTATTATACTATGGGAAGCATTCTCCTGCGCTTGCATGGGCTTTGTGGTAGTAATCGAAGGTACGCTAACACTTGCAATCCATCTGCATCCCTTCATGCTTGGTCTTCCTCTTCTTTCAGCAGTATAATTGTCAGCGTATCGGATCCAGAACCACTGTACAGTGCTTATAAGAGCATTATAGTGAACTCACTTCTGTCTCGGCGACCAAACAGACCTGATGTAAATCCCACGTAAACCGCATGGGTCGCATTGGGCGCCGTCTCCGCGTGGTCAAATCGGCGGCCCGTTGCTTACGCGAATTATAAGACCTGTGCGTAGACATCTAATGCTACATACATCTACACACATACCAACAAACTGTCGGATCCCTGATGTGCAGAATCAGTGCTGTATTTCGATCCAAAGACTGACGAACAAGCTATTACAAAGGTAGTCATAATGTTTCGGCTCATCAGTGTATATTTTAGTGTCATAATTCGCCTCGATGCTGACCAGCTAGAATATCGAAACAGTGTCCGCGTTCTTAGCTAGGTGCTAACATGCTCTCATCCATGCAAGCGGTCCCGGATTCGATTCCCGGTCGAGTAGGAGATTTTATTCGCTCAAAGACTGGGTGTTGTGTTGCCCTCACCATAATTTCATCCTCATACCGGGCACTCAAGTTGCCCTATGTAGCGTCGACTGAAATAAGACTTGCAGTTGTCTGCCGAACTTCCCCAGATGGGGCCTCCCGCCCAAAAACGCCATACGCTCATTTCATTTCGTTTCATGGCAACAGTCACAACGTTTGAATAGCTTTGCGCTTACGGACTTACTTTTGCAGTTCCTTATTGCAAACCCACAACACAAATAACCAAAAGCTAGACCAAAATCCGCCAACAGAGATCTATGCAGAAAAAGTGCGAGTGCGGGGTAAGTTGGCATGGTTCACTGCTCTATGCCATTATGTCTCTAAGCTAAGACGCCAAATTGCCCCTATAGGTCTTTTTAGACAGGATGCTTCCTCACTATTTCACAAAATTTTCGCGAAGCGATTTTGTACGTGAATACAGTTGTTGGTGAAGACCCTACGGATGACTATTACAATCATCAGGTACTTATTATGGGAAGATCTTGACAGAATAACGAGGTTGTGTGAAAGAAAATAAAAAACACTCACGTAGCTGTAAATCAGGAAACTTACGTTCTTCTACCCCAGTTCTCATTGCACTTATACTTCAGTACAAATTTTAAAGCCTTGAGACTGATTTGTGTGGCCATAATAGTACCAGAGCTCATGACAATGGAAGAAAGAAGCTGTATACAAACCATTAAGCCAACGAGCTTCTGTCTCCCCTAATTGTAAACAGTGTATTACACTCATTCTTCAGTATGATTAGTGCGTTTTGGCTGAAATTTGATTATTCAACGATTAGAATTCTATAGAAGTGATTCTTCATACGTCCAACTGACATAGTCCTAGAAGGTGTCTATGGACAGCAGCACTTGAAAATTTAGTAAACTGCCAAGTTACTGCCAAATCTCTAAGACAAACGATTGCTATGAGAAATACTTCCAAAGAGTATGTGCAGATAAACTGGTAAATTCTGCATTGTTAAAATTAGAACGTTGTTGGTTGATGCACTATATCGTCGACTGATGATTGACCGATGATCATACTTAATGTTTTAACAAACGTGCCAATTCTAATGTTGAAACATACGTAGAGCCTTTTACTCGACAGCCAACGTTCAACATAAACAAATGTAACATCAATTTTGCCCCACGAAATCGTAATACGGCCGCTTATGTTGTTAACATTCACAATAAATTTATCAGGAGATCGTAAGAAAATGTGAAACGGCTTAGATACTTTTCGGTCTTTTTGTATTGAATAGTAGTCTGTAAATGGGTACAAATGGGGGATGACTATCATCAAGAGTAAAAACTGGATAATATCCGAATACTACATTAGTGATTATCTTGTGAAGCCTGTCATCACGACATCATGTTTTATATCAAGATCGATAACCTCCCAGTTTTGCATGGCCGTCAAGCAACAGAACTGGTTCATACTGGGAATGTTTTTTTGTGAGAAATGAAGTGATGGAATCACAGCTTCAGCTTCCATCTATCCACTAGGACACCGAACTGTTCATGATGGTGCTATGTCTAAAAATTCTTCTTTTATCCTTAATCTAGGAAATAATAAAAGTGGAGGAATGTAATGACGTGGTGGGGAAACAAGTTACCAAATTCCTTCGCCTGGCTGATGTCAAAATCCCTCTTGCCTCCTTCCCTTTTCGGTTAAGATGCGACTTTGTTATGGTTGTGAGACCGACTTGGTCAATGATATAAACTTTGTTGAGTGGGAATTTGTACTTCTCGATTCATTTGGATCAGATATCATAAAGTTTTACAGCAACTGATTGAATGAAACCCATTGCAAGTGAAGCCGAACTTGGTTCAAGTATTCTGACAAGGTATCCCTTGATTACGAGATCACAAGAGGGCAATGATATTTACGGCATTCGACGCCCCACCTATAGTCTACTATGCAACTATATTGGCTGCTAGTCGCAATTGGGGACGACACTAAAGCTACTCAATGGTGAGCACACCATCAAGCTACGGAGCATAGTTGAACCGCTTAGTAGAAGAGTAAGTTACAACACCGCCAGCGGTGTTGGCACAAAGCAGAGCAATGGCAAGGACAATCAAAGCAAACATTTCATTATATCTACAATAACAGTTGTCGAACATGAAATTCCGTCAAAAAAGAAACACAAGGAATTTCGTACATTGAGAAGGAGCTGGCAAGTTAAATATTTGCGTTTCTGCAAGACCATTCAATGGAGTGTCATACTTAACTCTTTGAGGAAGCTATTTTTCACTTTTGAACTTTATCATAGTTGTGAAAATGCCTGTATTGATTGATTTGTTCTGTATAATATGATTCGACGTAATCAATACAGTGCCTATTCACTTCTAAACGTGTTAGTCCATATTTCCAACCTAATACGAGTGTTATTAATTGCGGATGTAACTCACTTTGTTACGTTTTCACTATTCTGTCGCTTAACCGATTCCGATGGTATTTGGTACGGAAATAGCTTGAACCCTGAGGAGGGCCATAGGCAACTTTAGAAAGTTGTATCTTTTTGAGTATTATTAACGTTTTTATACATGGTATACGTGAGTGATACGCAGACGACGGCGGCACGATGGTAGGTGAATCTAGTGTCTAAAGATTGATTCGTAACAGTGCCAATCCAATGTTATTGTGTGTGTGATTAATGATATTTAGCTCCTTCACCACCTGGCATAACTGGAGAGTTCTGGTGGAGACACAAAAATAAAATGCGACGTTAAGTCCTAGAACAATATTTAAAACTGTTACTGTAAGCCTCGCTAACGTAAAGCTCATTTAGTGCATAATTCTAACAGAACTCAAGTTGCGAAAGTTATTCCAATCCAACAAACCTCAGAGCAATCTAATGTCCTCCAGAACCTGGATGGAGAACGTCAAGCGGCCTTAAGAGCTACAGAGACATTGGAACAGTCACACGCCCGTCGTATATCAGACGCTGAGCGCCACGCGTCTCTTACAGCTTCCATGACGCTCGAAGACCCACACCAGCGGTGTCATTTAAGGGCTATACGACAAACAAAGAGTCGTACCTCTACACGTGAAACGCAAAATCTCGCATTCAGTACTATGTGAGCCACAGAAACCCCTGCTGAGCTAGTATCACTCTCAGTCCTAGGAAAGAGGAAATTTTATTAAAAGTCAACGAACGCGCGGTTGGACGAAGGAATCTGGGGCCGCTGGCAGAGTGTTGAAACAGTCGACTGCTCGTAGGCCAGGAAATGCAAACATGGCACTCGCGAGCGCAGCGCTGCAACGGCGCTATTGCTATTGCGTGCACGAATTGCTTTGTGTGAAGCAACAACGGGGCAGCAAACGGTAGTGTTGCTTGACGTTACTGCGATATGAGGCGAGGAACTAGGCTGGAGCCAAGTCGAGACTTGTAGATGGCTGACATTTGGGAATTTAGCACGGGGACATATAATTAATCCCAATTTTCTTTTGGGGTTTCTCTGAGAACACGTTGGAAGTACTTTTACCAGTGTTTGTGTTACAGACAAATCAGTAGTTCAGTTATTCGATTGTGTGAAGATATGAAGTTTAATCAAAAATCAGTCCAAAATTCTCATAAAGTCACTGAGGAGTACCACGCTGGACTTAAAGCAAGTTTTCTTAAACGTTTCTTTGACTCCTTTTATGTTCCAGAACACCAGTCGAGTACCTCTTGCTGATCCCTAGCACTTGCTCATCGCTAATGACGCCAAAAATTTACGACGAGTGCTTTAAGTTAGTCATAACATCGACTCTACACTAACAGGCAAAACAAGTACGAAGACACACAGTAGGCCCTCTTATTAATGGCTGGGGGATATTGTTTTCTAAGTAAATTTAAGTTATATCTGTTCACATGTTTCCGAGGCTTTCTGGAGGCAGTCATTTATTAGAAAATTCATATCGTAGAACTGGGAGCCTCTCACAAACATGCTCATTTGGGATCCCCTCTGTCCAACGACCATCTAACTTGATAAATGTGTAAAAAATATCGAAGTTGATCAATGAGTTTGACCTCGAACATACTGCTTTACTGTGCATAGTACTGAATGAAAATTGTATAAAAATATTCGATTTATAGTTCCTCCGCCCTGATCCAGCTATCTAGGAATTGCTGGAAGTCATCTAGCATTTACAGTGGTTTGGGTTTCACAGAGCCTAATTCGTGGTTTATGAGTAGTGAATGAATAACAAAAATGCTGTTATTCACATCCGTTATAACCACTTCCACACACACAGTGTGGATGAGCGAGACACATTGTTCCAAATGAAATTTATAAGTAGTACGAATTCCCAATCCAACTTAGACCTGGTGGGCATTTTACTCCAGTTATCAGCAGAATGTCGAACATGGAAATGTCTCTCCACTTATTCTACACTGAGAACCTCCGTCTCCCTCCTGCCACTCCTTGGGATAATCTGAAAAGAATCCAGAGTTCTACTACAGTCTACCATTCTTACTTCAGCAGGAAATTACTGGCACACGTAATGACAACAACAGGAAGTGAAATGTAGGATCGGCTTTTTTGCTATTTGTTTATAGTAAAAGATCTCCAGTTCGCTTTTCTTCTGCATCTACATCTACATAGATAATCCACAAGGCACCGTACGGTGTGTGGCGGAGGGTACACTGCACCACTACTAGTCATTTTCTCTCTCATTCCATTCACAAATAGAGCGAGGGAAAAGCGATATTCTATATGCCTCCGTATCAGCCCTAATTTCTTGGATCTTATCTTCGCTGTCCTCCGTATGTTGACAGCAGTAGAATCGCTCGACAATCAGCTTTAAATGCCGGTTCTCTAAATTTTCTCAATAGCTTTTCTGGAAAAGAACGTCGCCTTTCCTCCAGGGATTTCCGTAACACTTACGTGTTGTTCGAACCCACGAGCAAAAAAATCTAGCAGTCCATCTTTGAATTGCTTCGATGACTTCCCCCAATCCGACCCGGTACGGACCCCAAACACTTGAGGAGTACTCAAGTCGATCATTGGCGTTTCCTACAACAGTCCTTACATGCTCGTTCCATTTAATAACGCTTTGCAACGCTACGCCCAGATATTTAAACAACTCGACTGTGTCAAGCAGTACACTAGTAGCACTGTAATCGAACATTACAGGTTTGTTTTTCCTAATCACCGGGATTAACTTTCAGTTTTCCACATTTATCACCATTCATCGCACCAACTAGAAATTTTGTCTAAGTCTTGTTGCATCTTCCTACAGTCACAGATGTTCGACATCTTACCGTACACCACAGAATCATCAGCAAGGAACCGCAGATTGCTGCCCATCCTGTGCAGCAAATCATTTATGTGTACAGAGAACAAAAATGGTGCTATCACACTTCCCTGAGGCACTTTTGACGATACTTGTGTCTGTGATGAACATTCGTCGTCGAGGATAACATAATGGGTTCTATTACTAGAGAAGTCGTCGAGCGAGTCACATGTCTGTGAACTTCTTCTATATGCTCGTACCTTCGTTAATAGTCTGCAACGGGGCACCGTGTCAAAGGCTTTCCGGAAATCTAGCAATATGGAATCTCCTTTTTGTCCTTCATCCATTGTTAGCAGTATCTCATGTGAGATAAGGGCAAACTGAATTTCATACTAGCGATGATTTATAAAGCCATGCTGATTGGTGGACTGATGATTCTCAGTGTTAAGAATGTGTATTATATTCTAAATAAGAGCACGTTGAAGGATTCCGCAGCAAAGTGGTTTTAGGGAAATTGGTCTGTAATTCTGTGCGTCGTTACTTTTACCCTTCTCATCCACTGGAGACACCTGCGCTTTTCTTCAGTCACTTGAGATTTTGTGTTGGGCGAGAAATTCACGAAAAACGCAAGCTAGGTAAGGAGCCAATGCCGTAGAGTATACTTTGTAAACCAGAGCTGGGATTCCATCCGTACCTGATGATTTACCTGGTTTCAAATCTCTGTGTTGTTTCTCTACGCCATGGATGATTATTACTTTGTCGTCCATATGGAAACCTCTCCGATGGCCAAATGGCGGAATGTCTGTGCGATTCTCACACAAATTAATAAAAAGTGACAGCATATTGTAACACCATAGCTTAGACACTACATACCTTTTGTTGATTCACTTAGCTTTCTATTTTGTTCAACATCCCATCGTTGAATTTCTATAATTAGTGTATGATTAATTCGATACTGTAATGAAGTGTGTCTCTGTAATATGCACAATATGAGCAAATGATGTTTTGTCTTTCTCATATAATCTCTTTGGTTATCTTTAAAACTGAGTAATTTTATTTAAATATTTTTTGTAGAAATTCCAATATGTGCAAATGTTCTGTTTTAATTAATGTGTTTGGTTACTCTTATGTAAACTGCTGACCTTAATTTAGGGTTCTTAGTTATTTCATATGTAAAAGGTGTTGTGGTTCCCCTCGGGAACGTAACTGAGTACCGCGCGTAAATTGTGGTTGACCTAGGTAGAAAAGGTGGAACCAAGAGTCAGTCGGCGACGAGGTACCAAACTATTAACTCCTCACGTAAAAGTTTTGTATTATGCTGGTTCCGAGAGAAGCTTTTCCTGAAGCTTTATTATGCGTCGGATGGATGGATAAAGAGCTGGAACTATTCTGGAATTGGTATCTATCATCGCCACCAAGAAATTACAGAGTCTAGCAATTCTACCTGCAAGTTCACCTGCCAACACGCAATCGCCATCACATTGGGCAATCACTGTAATGGAACACTATAGTAATGTGAAGGATCAGCACGTTGGATGTTTTAGTGTGCGATAATATAAGGTAACTTATACTCGAACTCTCATACTTACCTTGATTTTTTTATTCCCAGTCACACAACCACTTTGGGTCCTTCCCATGCTAAAATTATTACCGAGTGTCCTTCATTGAAAGCATATTAAAATTAATATGGCAATAGAGTGTGCTGAATTTAATATTGTTTGTTAAATGGATCTTACAAATATCTCAATTTTGTTTCTCAGTCCAGTAAAAGTTCAGAACTGTAACTGTTGACAGTTATATGTTCATGTTTGCTACGTGCTAGTTTCACTGATGTAATGAAAGTGTGTTTAGTTAGCTCTGCTACAGTGGTCAAGATTAAGGCCCTCTCCATTGAAAGTAGTTCAAATGCATAAACTTATTTAATTATAGAACGTTTCAGTTACTCTTGCTATTCAAGTCAAATACTGTACAATATTGGATTCCTCTTGTGTATTAAAATTGCATATTAATGTTGTAACAGGATCCACAGTTTATTGTGCTCATGCTACATAACGATTAATAGAAAGACAACTATCCATAAAAACACTAAATTCTTTATTCAAACGACAGAGAGAAGTAATCTGTTAGTGAATTCCATTTTATTTTCATTCTATGTAGAAAGGTGTTTAGTAGTCAAAGACTTAATCTATGCACAGTAACTAAATTTGCTGCGGACCATATCCATATTTCACGTCAGATAGGAATTTGTTTGGAAAAGTAATATTAAACCCATGTCCAATTTACGATTCTACAGTGAATGTTAATAGTAACGTTACTAAGACCATTTACTTTGACTAAGTCCTCAAGGTGTGTTTTGTTATCTAGTATATTTATGTAAATAGTTTGTTCTGATCTGTTTGCTCCAACCTTAACGTGAACATACTGTAGTCAGGTGCCAGAGTTCATTGCACTCGCTTGTAGCAAAGTCTAGGTTGTGTTACTCAAACCTATTTTATCGAACAAGAATGTCAATAATTCTCTTGCCTAATTAGCCTGGCGACCGTTTTCTTTATTCTTTGAACAGTGTGGATAGGTTAAATATCGTTTATTACTGTTTAAATATTTACGTACTTCTTACTTTCACTTCCGATAAGCCACCTCCGTTAGGTATATCACGGTCAACACAACTAAAATCCTTTCAGAGGGTAACACTGCTCTGCTTCTTCATACTACAATGACTTGAATAAAAATAATTTCCTTATACGAACTGCCTCCAGCTTTGAGGTTATGGTATAGCAATAGCGGACAGTAGTGTTATAATATCTTTCCCGACTTCACTGAAATCTATTTCAGAGCTGAGGCACAGAAGCTGGACAAAAATATTGAAACAACGCATCTTGACCACAAATGCGGACGGTAGCCAAGCTTGCAGATTTCACTGCTGTATTTGACCAAGAAAGACACCTGTGTAATGTTCTCAATTGGTTGCAAATGTCAGCTGTGGTCAGAACAGAGTTCTGTGAAGTTGTGAGTGCGTTATGTTGGACCCAAGTGATATGAACTCCGGTAAATGTGTGGTGCTCGTGTGGTGGGTGCTTCCGTAACCATGGTAGCAAAAGAGCTTGGTTTTTCAAGAGGCACTGTATCAACGATTTATACCGGATACAGGGAAAGCAGAAAAAACGTTATTCCCTAAGCACAATGCGGACAAAGGTGTTTGTTCAGTGATCGGGGCCGGTGGTCTCCCAAATGGGTATGTGACAGAAAATAAGTGGACGGCAACTGCAAAATCACTACAGAAGTCAATGTTGCACCCGCGAACCTTGTCAGTACCGAAACAACACGAAGGGAGCTCCATAAGCAGATAATTGCAGAGTGAGCTGAAATTGTAGAACCACACACGAGAGAGGATAAAATGCCCATAAAGGGCAAATGTGATGTCGAATCCATCATTACTGGAATATGGAAGAGTGGAAAAAAAGTCATTTGGTATTGCTTCACATTGATTCCAACTTCTAGACGAGTTTACGTCTGAAAACCGGAACATGGCCGGGGTTCGGTTACGATTTACGCGGCCATATATCCCATGGGACCGATGGTGATCCAGGAGGGTTGCATTAGTACTAGGAATCATGTGACTATTTTGTCTGATCAGGTCCATCCTATGGCACAGTGTTTCTTCCCCAGTGGCGATGCCGTGTTCCAAGACGATACGGCCCTTCTTCCTGCAGTACACATCGTCTCGGACTGGTTTTCTGAGCACGACTGAGGACTGCTGCATTTCGTCTGGCCACCACAGTCGTTAGATCTCAACATTATTGACGCTTTGTGGTCTACTTTGCAGAGAAGACTATGTGATCACTAACTGCCTCCATCACCGTTATCTAAAAATTCCACTGTTCTCCAGAAATAATGGTATAAGAGCTCTTGAAAAACAATACAGGAGCTGTATTTATTCATTTAGAGACAACTGGAAGCTTTTTTGAGCGCCAGTGGGTTTCCTGCTACATATTAAGCAAGACAATGTTTTGTGTTTCGGTGTTTCCATATTGTTGTCTGCCCCCTGTACAACCTTCCTTTCAGCGTTTAAAAGCTGTGCAGAATTATTTACAGATATGTTACCATTGCACATAATGCTCTTCCCAGCTCTCTGTTACCAGTAGTGTATGCCATAGCTATACAATGTGCCACGGTGTGGCGTAATGCAGGGCAGCTATTTAGGATGCGCGTAATGGCCTCGCCAAACGTAGTCCGCGGGGCTAATAGGCTGCCTATAGCTTCCAATTGACCCACATCTCAAGCCGGGCACGCCCCACGATCAACGTGTGTACGCTGCAGGCGGCATACTGAGATCGAATAACTGCATTCATTGTTCGGCCGTGTAGCAACCTGCGCCACCTAGAACGATTATCACTAAAATATAATCCTTCATACAAGACACTTGACATCTCTGCTATGGGCAAAGTTAGTAAATTTTTGACGGTCTTGCAGCACTTACACCATGCATATTACATTGTTGTAAAAAAGTATTTTTAACCACTTTCGTCTTGCAGAATATGGCGCTTAGTGTTAAACAGTTCTGAAATAGAGGCCTCAGTGAGATGTACATGGTGCTGTAGGAATGATGCTTTGATCAAGAAGGACAAGTGAAAAAACCAAATTCTTCACGTGTCTTAGCTGTGGAAATTTCTCTGGATGTCAACGCATGAAATCACAGAGGGGTAGTTGCTGGGGCACTCTGTCTCTAAGTTTGTAGCCACATATCCAGGTATCGACGGTAGTTGCATACGGACCAGGACGAAATACCAAGGTGTGCAAAATTTAAGGAAGAAAATAACCCTCGTGTCATGTGTCATTGCCACGTAACATAGCTCGATGAAACTTTGAGCATGCATAGAAATAATTGCAACAAAATAGTACAGAAAGTAGCTGAAGAAAATTCGCAAAGAGACGAAGAGTAACTTCTATTCAAAGACAATAATTACATTTCAGTCTAGATCAAGCTGAGCACCAGAGCGGACATTAATGTTAATGACAAAACTATCTCAGTTGTATTATCACAAATTTGCTGTGTTACGACAAGTTTCGTTTTTAGGACATCTTCAGGATGTCTAGTTGTTCTAAAGTCATGTCACAAATGATCTGGTTGTCGTATGTAATCTTAAAGACTAAGTCCAAAATCAATAGTCATAAAAATTCTGCGCAGCACCACGTTCGACAAAGTTAGGCTTAATCCTCTAATGCCGAGAGATGGGAATACGTAATGTACCCAGAAACATTGTCGAACATGTTCGCTTTGGTAATTATAAAATTTTGTTGGATTCGGATGCATATGTCGGTGACGTAGGTAAAAGGCATTGGAACCTTCCATGGTCCAAGTTGTATGCAGTAGGGGAGAGCTCCATGCACACACTTGGGTCATTAATGATGAATTTGCTAAATGATAAATGCTCAACCATGGTCTTAATCTAGACAGAAACGGGAGAACCACATTCAAAAGTACATGAGAATCAGTACGTCATGATAGAAAATATATGTTACGAGCAGACAAAGTATGTATCGAATACTAATGCGATATATTTTCAACGCTTTATTTCATCCGCTTTGTTTACTGTGTGAACTGTGGCATGTTTAGAAACACCGTGGCGAATTTCATATTTTGATATGCTGATAGCCGGGAATGTAAAGCTCTTTATCTGTAGACTACTACGCTCGAATGAACGTATTTTATAGAGATGAGAAGTTTTACGGTGTACTATGAATTTTCTTTTTTAGAAGAATGTGCATGGGGGCTTAATTAAATAGAATGCTAATAATTTTAATTTTAGTCGCTGTTTGTCCGGTTACGCAGTCTCGTAACCGGTTGGCCCTGAATAATATTAGTACGCAATCTGACTGCATAGAATAACAACAAAGAATGAAAGGAAATTCCCGTTAACACAATTAATTAAGTCCCCAGCAACTATAAAAGCTGCGAACCAACAAAGTACAAATGTAACTGTTCTGTGTGTGGAAGTGTGATTCAACATACACATCTGGCACGGTTCTACCTCAATAAGCCAAGATATTTTAAGCGCGATTTACACTGAAGTAATTAAAAAAACTAGAAATACTATAATTGCATATAGAATCCAGAATTACAATCTAACACAAGAACACGAGCCAGATGCTTTGTTGACTGAACCTGTGACCAAGAGGCGTAAGACATTTGAAATAAAAGAATTCTTTACCTTCATATATATTGACGAAAAATACACTCTGATCATTACAACATTCCCAATCGAATAACATATGGTGTCTTGCCCAACAGAACAACTAGAACTCTATCGACGTCTCAACAAGCACAGATCACGCCTACCTCAGAACTGCTACTGCCCTCACCAACTTCTCAGCGGCAACTGCCAGTGGAGGCGGCTGAATAATACTCTTTGGCGCAATCTCTGGCGCTGTGACTCAGTGCAGCCACCTTTCAAATGTACCTTTCTCCAGAAGACTACCTTAAAATCTTAAGGTTTAGAATGAAAGTATCATAAGTTGGTATTTCCTAGCGTCCACCCAATATGGTCGTGAATACGACAACTTTATATACTACGTGGAACTCTACATTTTTCCATAACGCCTTTCATATTGCTCCCGTGCAGTTTCCTTTTGATATATTAGCATATATTTGACTGAGCTCGACCTGTTTTAATCTGGCCATCCAGATTTTATATGATTTCCCTAAACAGATTATGTTAGACGCCAAGATGGCTCCCATTTCCGAGCTTGTGCTCCGTTGCTAATGCCTTCGTTGTTAACGGCAATTTAAGCCTCAATCTTCCCTTATTTCCTGCTATGGAAATATTTTTTCCGTTATACTTCAGGGAATCTTAGGACAGCAACATAATGTATGTCAATAACCTTCTTTCTTTTGATCTATAAAATTCTCGTGTCACAGTGTTAGTGGCCATACTCCTCCTAAATGGCTCGATCGATTCTGAAGAAATTTTACATGTATATTCGATAAATCTGAGAATCGATCGTAATCTATTGTTCATATCCCTAAGTGATAAGGTAGTCCACACCAAAATTTTTTTTCTTATTTTTTGGACGGAACTCGTATTTTTATTTTTTATGATGTGGCGTAAAAAAATATACACAACCCTAAATTTTCGCCCTTCTGCCACCAACCTCTATTTTTAATAGTGATTTTAGTAATTTAATAATTTTCAACCCCGGTCGGTAACTGATCAATTATCACTTGATCAGTTATCTCCGCCAGGTGTCTACCGGTGATAGTCTTTCACTATTCGATATATATGTAATAGAAGTAAACGTATCAAAGCATCGACTCGAATATCTCTCTTTGAATCGACGTAACTACACCGATAAGTTTCGTGCGGTCTAAGGCGCTGTAGTCGTGGACTGTGTGGCTGGTCCCGGCGGAGGTTAGAGTCCTCCCTCGGGCATGGGTGTGTGTGTTTGTTCTTAGGATAATTTAGGTTAAGTTGTGTGTAAGCTTGGGGACTGATGACCTTAGTTGTTAAGTCCCATAAGATATCAAACAGGTAATTTAGGTTAAGTAGTGTGTGAGCTTGCGGACTGATGACCTTAGCAGTTAAGTCCCAAAGATTTCACACACATCCGAACATTTTGAACACAGATAAGTTTAACTAGGTAGACGCGTCATTTGCCAAACCGACATTTAGGCTTAGCGTACACGCATTGATTTTTATCGTACTGAAATATATCTTACGATCAAATTCTTTTAGTGGAACAAAGAAGTTCCTTTGCCCTCCTTTGTTCCTCTGAAAGAATGTAATCGTACAATATTTTTACGTACGATAAAAATCGCTGCCTGTGCGCTTGGTCTTATTCACAATGCTGGCGAAGACGTTTCGACATGAAATTGCCGCTATGTTTGTATGCTCAGGGACGAGCCGTATCATTGCAATTGTTAAGTCCTAGTGATTATCGTAGAAACGCAGGAACTAATAGTGGCCGATGTACAATCAAAGAATAAATACATTATTACTATGCTGTTTTTCATCATTTAGTTATTCAATTTGATCTATTTATGTGCGTTTTGTACAGTGAAAAATGTCAAAAATATGCAAAGGACCTTCTTTGGGCAATCAAACACACACGGGCAATAATACGTGGCTTGCTCTCGAGTGGGTAAACTATTCAGTTTGTTTGTGTTACCTAAGATGGGATATCAAAAAGTATTGAACACTCTATCGCATTAAGGGACTGATATTGTTTTAAGTAATATTGTTATAATCAGTAATATAATTACAAAGAAAAAATTACATCAAATTTTAAAAAAAATTGTGTTATGTTTTTTTATATTCTTTCATCGTTCACAGCGCTCGCTCCCTCTTCCCCTCATATACCACATCACCACATACTTACTATAATTTAGTTACTTTTTTCCACCAAAATATTCCCTAGAGATAATTGATATGGCAAAAATACGTTTACCGGGCCAGCTATAACATACAAAGATTTTCAGAGGTGGAACGAAGTTCGCCGAGCACAGCTAGTTACAACATAACATTTTGCATAACTGTCATGGAAATTGTTGAATGTGACAGGGAGGTTTGCTGGAACAGTGTAGTTTTAGTTACGAGCAATGTTTCGGAAACAGTGTGCGAGAATTACGTCAAAGTGTTAGAAGTAGTCACAATCAAGCTACAGTAGCCGATTACAAACAGTACGGTAAGGTGCTTAAAATGTTATTAGGTGGGCAAAGAGTATGTGGTATGCAAATAGAATAATCAATTCACAGGATAAAATTAAAACCATATTGTCAGTTGTGAAAGAAGAGTCTGGGCAGCAGCACAAGGTAGGCGATATAATGTCAGTTCGCAGTAAAAATATTTCTGTTACTGATAAATCAGGTACTTGTACAGTATTTAACAATCACTTCTAAGCATTGCTGGTGAATTAAATAAAATTTTATTTTCTACAGAGAATCATATAACTTTCTTGGCAAATGCCTTTCAGAGGTTGAAATCTGAAATACTCCTCTGTGATACAGACAAGGGGGAGATTGAGTCATTAATTAGGTCACTGAAGACTGAGGAGTGCCTAGCAGAATATTAAAGTACTGTGCTCCACATGTTAGCCCTGTATTTAGCCATATTTGCATTTTTTCTTTAGGAACGGTCAGTTTTCTGAACGATTAAAGTAGTCAGTAGTATCGCCGCTTTATAAGAAGGGAGAAAGTAATAATGTAGATCATTTTAGACATTTCTATGCCATCAGTATTCGCTACAGGTATTGAAAAGGTTATCTATGTAAGAATAATTTATCATTTTATACCACATTATTTGCTATCAAATATACAGTTCAGCTTCAGAAGTCGTTTAACAACTGAAAATGCTATATTCTCTATTCTCTGTGAGGTACTGGGTGGGTTAAACAAAATATTTCGAACGTTAGGCATATTTTTTGGTTTGATTGTGTTCATCACAAAATATCCAGAACTTGGACCATTATGGAACACCGGGAGTAGCCCGAAATTGTTTCACCTCTTACTTTAGCAACAGATGGCCAAAGGTCATTATTCACAATGTTGAGAACGGCTGTGATGTGGGGTCTGAGAGGGCTAAGATCAAGAGTGAGGAGGGGGGAGGGGGTGAAGCGTGCCCTGGGATCGGTCTTGGGGCTACTCGTGTTCCTTATTTACTGACATGCCCTCTAGTATTACGAGTAACTATAAAATATTTCTGTTCGGTAGTAAAGGATGTTGTGTGCAACATTGGCTCGGTTTCAAATAGTGCAGTTCATAATCTAAGTTCATGGCTTGAAGAAAATAAACTAATTTTAAATCACTCTGAGACTCAGTTTTTACAGTTTATAACACACAATTCAACAAAATCTGATGTCTTAATTTCACCGAATGAGCATGTGATTACTGAAACTGAACAGTTAAAATTTCTGCGTGTTCAGATAGATAGTAAACTGTCGTGGGAAGCCCACGTTCAGGATCATGTTCAAAGACTTAATGCTGCCATTTTTACTATTCGAACAGTGTTTGGTATCAGTTTACTCGGAATTTTATTTGAGTTCGAACCTATGATCAGAATTAAAGGATTAATTTTATTACTCTCTCTTGTTACGTGGTGGGTCTAGTCAGGAAAGACGCTGTGGTCTCGCCGCGTGCGTTACGTACTTCTCAAAGTGACTATGTTTCAACATCACCAAAACACTAGCCTTAAGCTCCAAGTTTCAGTAACTAAATTAAACTATTTTGCTAACAGTTTCATCAGAGAACATTTGTGTGGAATCAGCCCTTCACTACAGTATTAATTTTGCTGTTTACTGTGGGGTACTAACTAAGAATAAAACAACTATTTCACAATAAGAATTACGAAAATAATGTGGATGTGTTTGGAAAAAATGAAGCTTTAAAGCTATAACAGAATTTGGTATGTAGACCTCTGAAACTGACAGCTATGAGACAAGGTAAACAATATTGCTGCCGAACAGGAAAAGTCAAAGCAAAAACAATTTGAATTACAGTACAACGAAAAACGTTTGCAAACGAATTAGCTTCTTATGCGTCCGAAAAGCAGACATTAGTCAATGATATAATAGATCCGAAATTCTGTGAAGCAGCTGGCAAAGTCGCGAGTGAGGTAAATGTCTCAATAGGTTCCTTCAACGAAACAGGTAGAAACCGATTCGCGAAAGCAACGACAAAATTCGATGAAGATTTCTCGCTGTGACATAAAGCTATCAGTGAGAAAATACAGAGCGTGAAAAACAATTTGCCATAGTGAAATCCATAGTGCATAATAACGAATTAGTTGCACAGGGTTCAAAAGATATGCACCATTGTCGAGCAGGCTACAGCGAACCTATTGTAAGCCACTGGACGAATTGTTGCAAAGTTCACTGTGTACTGTGGAGGCTGCTTCCCTTTTCACCCCTGTCCTGTCGGAGAAAACTTTGATTAGACACATGCAGTTCAAAGCATTTTTGTTGGACAAAAGAAATATCTATCCAGTTATTTACGTTCGAGTGTTTCGTGGAGCATCGGCAGATTTGTGGCCAGAAGGTCAGAAGATTGGCTTCATGTGGGTGGCAAGGGAGATACTTCCCTCTGGATCTAAAAGACAGCTGAGTATTGTCACACTTACGACGAGAGAAATCTTTCCTATCCAGGTCTTGGTCTGTGCGAACACAGAGTGATTCCACATACCGTTTCTCAGTTCAGAGACGTTTCAAGCTCGGGAGGTAGCTTGACGAAATATTTAGCAAAATTAATAAAACAAGCTACTGAGAGAATCCCATATCTCACCACAGTGTGTCGAGAATATTAAAGCCAAAACCGCCTGTACGTATAAGAGAAAAAGAGACAAATGTAACAGAATCAAATCTTGAGGAATTATTGCCAATACTTGATTCCATTGACCCGATTCATGACTGCATGAAAGCCACGACTAATGATGAAAAAGTTAATAACTGCCACAGCAACAATCACAATTCTGAAAAGAATCATCGGGCAAACCGTATCGAGCACTGTAATCGTCCAGGAGAACAGCACAACCGTAGGAACACCATGATCATCACTCAAGACAGTGCAAGCAAAAACATCATGAAAATTGGTGGAGCCCTGGTTACGCAAATAATAATACCAGTGGGCAGTGGCAGAACCAACACAAAATCATCAGACTGATCAAAACTGGCATAATTAGGCTCCCGACATTTATTTGTTGGACCGTGGCAATTTCCCATCCACATCTGAACAGGAAAACTAATTGCAACCTCATTGTGCCCCAGAGACGATGGTCACAGAGTAGAGCAAGGGCAGTGACAGATAAATAAAATTAATATGTTACCACAATGGGCATAACATTCGAGACGTAAAAAGTGGTCCAACTAAAACATTCGTATTTCTTTACGTACTACATGAATATGTAATAAAAAAATCGATGTTCCTACTTAAAAAGCGACTCAACCTTTGCGCCATCTGGTTTCCCCCTTCAACCTAGACAAGTTTCGTTCTTTGCAGTTTTTTCGTTTCACGTTTATTTCGTGAGATATTTGGCCCGGCCACTACCAATGGACCACCTTGTATATTGTGGACTGAATTGTGCAGCTGGTTATGATACTTCTAGTGCAGGAAGTTAGATGTGTGAACAGCTGACGTGAACTGTTTTACACTAACAAAAGTGTGCACTGCAGCGAATGTGTGTATATATGGCTCATGAAATTTCTAGATATATGTTGCACTGTCAAATGAATCTAAATGATCTGTAAACAGTTATCATTAATAAGTCACTTACACGTTTTCGTCACTTCGTAGACCGTATTTTCTGTAAACAGTAATGAAGCTTAATGAATAAAGGACCTTTCCGTTCTGGAAAACAGCATGAAGTCAGGGCACAGTGTGTGTGTGCTTAGAAATTATAAGACTCTCGGGCACTGCCCAAAGACACTAATTACTTTGCGCTAGTTTGTTTAAGGAGCTACAGTTTTGCAGCTTTTATAGTAGAGAATTACACGAACTGCAATGACTAAGCTATTTCCTGTTCTGTTAAGACGTGAGTTATTACTTTGTTAAACAGACTGAGGAGCATAAATACATTAAGATGACGCCCACAATTCTAAGCTGAGAGGGTATTCTGAACTGGTACAGGTTTTCATTCAGAGTTGACATTGTGTTTAGGATTTTTATGCTTCACTTAGTCTTCCTGTCGGCTGCACGTCTAGTGGACCCTGATGGAAGTGGGCACAGTACAAAGTCAAATGTATAAGTAAATACATAGAACTCTATACTGGCTACGCTTTGCACACAAGAACTACCTATGCATTAAAGGAACCAGTCAAGGGCATATGTAAGACAGTCGAGAAGCAGCAACACATTGGTATTGATCGATAAGTTATATTAGTATATTAATATCGATCGTACGTAGGCCCCTTTAACCTCCATAGCTGAGTGGCCAGCGCGTTAGAATGGATGCGAGTGGCCCGGGTTCGTTTCCCGGCCGGGTTGGATATTTTCTGCACCCGGGGACTGTGTGTTGTATTGACTTCGTCATCATTTCATCCTCATCGACATGCAAGTCACCCTTGTGGCGAGGGGCATATCCGACTGGAGGTCCTACCCACACCACACTTAAGTTCATTTCTGAAGGATTCAGTGAGTGTCTGTTCGACTAACTGTCTAGTTGTTGTATCGATACGTGCTTAATCTAGTATGAGGAATACTATCATTCTGTCTACAGAACCGTAAGCTTTCTTGACATCATTGAACCTAAGGACTGTTTCGTTTTTATCCTTGGGATTGTTTTCATGTTAAAAATTTCCACTTGGCGCAATATACTTTTTCCTGAGCCCCGCTTGGTACTCGCCAGTTTCATTGCTTGCTTGACCTTTTATCTCATTCAGTACTGGGTGTAATTTTGAAGGTTACTGGAAGTAGAGCTATATCTTGCTGATTGTTGGTATCTGTCCTGTCTCCCTTCTTATGTAGAAGCTGGGTAATGGCTTGTTTCGAGTCGTCCAATATTCTCCCATTCTCCTAGCAATCTTTAATAACCTCATAAATGATTTCGGCCGCCAGCGTCCCTCCCAGTTTTCACATGTCAGCTAGTATACCGTCTTCTCCTGGCGCTCTCTTGTTTTTCAAATGGCCAATGTATTGTTCAGTTTGACGCAATGACGGTGGTTCTGAAGGCTCAGAAAATTTTCCGTTGTATTGGTTCCTCGCAGTTTAGAAGTTTTTTGAAGTATTTTGCTAGTAACTTAAGTTGTCTTTGTTTTGTAATCAGTCTGCCTGTTGAAAACTGTGTAGAAGTCCCTAGTGTCATCCTGTCTAAAATTTATTTCTATTTCCTCTAACTGTTTTTTGTCATATTTCCGTTTGTCAGATCGAATAATTTTTGATGTCCTTTTTCCGGTCTCAGTTAATGTGACCCAGTCTCTTTCTTTATGCAAGCGTTCAGTTTCTTTACAATCTGTTAGCCTGCTCTCTATCGCTTCGTCACGTATCTTATTCCACCATCCATGTGTCCTCATTTGAGGCTGTTCTTTTTCACCATTTCTGTCACTACGTCTCTGATCTCACCCCATTTTCACATCTTCTTTGTGTGAAGTTTTTCAGCGAATTCTTTCTTGTTGTCTGAAAGAAATTTTGTGTCAATTCTATGGACTTTTTTTTTATTTTGGGACTGCCGGCCGCGGTGGTCTAGCGGTTCTAGGCGCTCAGTCCGGAACCGCGCAACTGCTACGGTCGCAGGTTCGAATCACGCCTTGGTCATGGATGTGTGTGATATCCTTAGGTTAGTGATGTTTAAGTTAGGTTCTAAGTTGTAGGGGACTGATGACCACAGATGTTAAGTCCAATAGTGCTCAGAGCCACTAAAAAAAAAATGGGGTTTTCGATGTTAGGTATAAATATGGCTATGATTCCTGTCAAATGTGGTATGAATCTTTCCAGATTTATCTTCAGAACCGTACCTTCATGATTTCTCTGTGGTTTTGATTGCTTATTTCCATAATATGATATGATTTTAAATGATTTTTAGGAGAAGACCAGTACATATTATACAGCCTCAAAATTGTGTTGATACCCCATACGATAGTACTTTCTGTATCAAATGGATTTCAGAAGTCAAGAAAGAAAGCAGCTGCCTTGATCCATGGCTTCCGCGGTGTCAGGTGGGATAAGTACAATCTAGCTTTCACATAATCGATGATTTCAGGTACACTAGATGTTTTCACTTTAAAGTAGCCGTGGCAAGCTCTCAGCAGGCCACCCTGGCAGACGGGAGTCAATGTGGGAGACTGTGGAGAGGTGGCCGCTCTGTACCTGGCCGTAGTGCACTTTGCCGTTAATTTACAAATGGCGCGACGGCAAACAGGCCGCTCTCTGCCGCAGACAAACACAGAGTGGACCCGCCCACGCCAAAGTGCAGCACAGAACGGCACGTCGCTACCTGGGGAGCGAAGCCACGCACACAGCTGTAACAGCCGCGTCGCATGCGGTACTGTAAACTGCCTCTTACAGCGCGTATCCAGTACCTTCTGGTAGCACACGTTGAAGGGATTCGTAATAAAACGTTAGCATTAATTACGATAAAGGAAATGAAGAACTTTCGGTTAATAGTTATTAGGCTGTAGCGTAAGTTCGTAGCATTTTCCCATAAGTTAAATAAACAGAACAAATATACATAACAGATAGTTTAGTCACGAATAATACAAGCTCCTTTCTGGCCGCACATGGGGTCTAGACCCCTCCACCATTTTCCACACCTATAAATCTCTCATCCGCCCTATCCTCTTCTACGCCCATCCCATCTGAATCTCCTCCCCTCCTACCTTTTACAAATCCCTTCAATCCTAGAACGCCATGCGCTCCGTCTCGCCTATGGCATCCGCCTCCTCTGCCCCATGCGGATCCTATATGACGTCATTCCGTTCCCACGCCTCCTCTTTTTCCTCGAATGGATTCGGATCCTCTACACCTCCTGTAAACTTGATTCTCCTCACTCGCTTTTCTCTCCCATCCTCTCCCACCCCTGTCCTCTGCCATGCCTTTATTTCCACATCCCACCTGCTATCCATCTCTCCACTCTCCATACCCTCGCCCAGGGTGGCTTCCGCCAACTCCCCTTCCCTGATGATGCCCTCATCCCCTCCATCTACCCCTCCTACCAACTTTGATCCTCCCCTTCCCCCCCCCCCCCACTGTGTCTTTTCCCAAGAGCACCCTCTCCCTACTTTCCCTCCTCGCTTCCTCCCTGCCTCCTCTCCCCTGAGCTTCCCCTACCCCCTACCTTCTTTCCTCCCCCCCTCTCCCTCTTCCCCCACCTTTTCCCCTTTGGCAGGTCCCCAAACTCATACATGTATGGTGAACATTTGTGCGGCAGAGATTATCATTCATCAGTTTTTTTGTGATATCGTGTTAGTGCCTTGGTGTTTCACTGCTCACACTCCATTGTTCATGTGTGTCATTTCAGTCATGTTCGTGTATCAGTGCTGAACGTTTTTTATTTTACTATGCCTGTAAATGGTCCCATGTTTTTTACTTAGTGTGTCTACTCCTTTTTTTGTCCATCATTTTGTTTTGTTTTCCTATGTCTTCCTATGTTCTGCTTGTATTATCTATGGCCGAAGAGCGGCGTAGTATTGCCGCAGCTGGCCTACCTGGTATGAGATGTTAAAATGACAATAGACAAAAAAGTCATCAATAATATAGAGTGCGGCAGTGTTCATAGCGTAATTTCACTTGCGTAGTACAATGACGTACTGCAATAATGCGCGCCAACTCATGCCACATTCGTGTACTAATGAGCTGCCATTTCGAATGTGACAGTGATATGGAGCGGTGGAGTGCACAGCATTGTGCCTTCGCTGTTTAAAGTTATTTCAAGAATAACGATTCTGTTACTGCTACTCAGCGTATATTTGGGCAACATTTCAACTTGGGAAAGTTCCAGATGGATGAACCATGGTGAGCTGGGTACGTGCATTTCGTCCAACAGGTTCTGTTTGCAGTGGCAAACCGGGAAGAAGTGAAAGAACTGTGAGGACACAGAAACCGTGGATAATGTTCGTGGTGCGCTATTGCGCAGCCCAGACAGATCTCCTCGTCGTCATGCGCAAACTGCGCATATGTCGGATGGCTCATTCAGGAGAACATTGCACGAAGATCTCCATTTTCACCCACATAAGCTGCAGATTTCTCACGAAATTAGGCCTCGCGACTAGGTTTCGCGCGAAACATTCTGCTTAACCATGCGCGATCTCCTCCGCCAAAAGCCACAAATGTTGCACAACATCCTGACGTCGGATGAAGCTCATTTCGAGTTATGTGGTTCAATGAATAAACAGAATGTGCGTTATTGGAGTGGTGTAAAGACGCATGAACTGCACATCAAGCCCTTGGTCTCAACAAGACGGAGCGACCTGGCTTACAGCCAGAATTTTAACGGATTTCTTGCTACAGACATTTCCCGTTTTGGTGACAATTCCTGGCCGCCTCGCTCACCTGACCTTCCATGTGCAGACTTTTTTCTTTGGGGATACCTGAAGCAAGAAGTGTTCCTAACACGTTGTACCACCATTCCTGAGTTGAAGGATCGCATTGGTACTGCTGTCGGCAATGTCCCAGGGAATACGTTACACCGAGCTACAGAAAGCTTCCAACGCCACCTAGATGAATGTGTTGTGCAGAGGGGGCATCATTTGACAGGAGTAATATTCAAAAAGTAATCCACGCAATGGGCAATGACTTACACATTAGTAAATGGCATACCTTTAACTATTATTTGACATATGAGGTAATAAATAAATTACAGTTGCTGCCTGATGGTGTGTTTTAATATCCTCCTATGAAAGCTGCCGCACCCTGTACATTCCCATTCACTATTTACAGTACAAGTTTGCCAACGCTGGAGTAACTTTTTGATACCGCAACTTCTTGAGTCGAGCCATATTCGAGGGTAGTTCTTTGAAGGTTGTCCAATAGAGAGCGGAAATGGTGAAAATCTGAGTGTGCAAGATCAGGTTGGTTAGGTGCGTGCGCAATGACTTCTCAGTCCAGCCCCAGTATAGTGCTCTTGTTCTGTCTAGCGTCATATGGACGAGCGATATCGTTGATCAGCGTCAATTTACGCAGTCTTTTTGATCGTTGGTTTTGGACGGTGTCTGGCAGATGTCTCATTTGTTGACAATAAATGTCAGCAGTAATTGTTACACCTCAGAGAAGCAATTCATACACCACACCTTTACTGCTCCACACATGCATCACATTATTTTTCCTTAATAGGCACAAGTCTTTTTACGGCGAACTGTTGCTTTCTTTGCGCTCAATGGTTTCATTATTTTCCTTGTGTTATTATTTCTCGTCGTAAGTAACGATACAGAATAGGAATGGTCAGTATGTAGGTAGTTTTTACCCCTTTTTTGTTAAGCGATTCCTTGTATTAAAAAGTTACAGGCTGTGGTAAGATAGCGATTTATTTAATTTCTGTTTACTCGTGTCCACAGTCCTGCAAGTATTTTGTAAATAACAATGTTTTCAGCCTAGACTTCGAATAATGAATTTTTGCCACTTCTCAGGTGACAGCTCTACTGACATAAGCTGCTTAAACGGCAGTTCAATTTTAAGAATAAACTCGGTCTCTCAAATTATTTTATAAAAACAAAATTATTCTTTCGTTTAATTATATCTCTCTCTACCTCACTGTTACGTGCAATATTGCGTGACCGTCCGTTTTAAAATTAACACTGTTTACATGTTGTTGTCGTTGTGGTCTTCAGTCCAAAGACTGGTGTGATGCAGCTCTCCATGCAACTCTATCCTGTGCAAGTCTCTTCATCTCCCAGTACTTACTGAAAACCTACATCCTTCTGATCTGCTTAGTGTATTCATCTCTTGGTCTCCCTCCACGATTTTTACTCTCCCCGCTTTCCTCCAGTACTAAATTGGTGCCCCTTTATGCCTCAGAATGAGTCCTACCAACCGACCACTTCTTCAATTCCAGTTCTGCCACATATTCCTCTTCTTCCAAATTCTGTTCAGTACCTCTTCTTGCCGGCCGATGTGGCCGCGCCGATCTAGGCGCTTCATTCTGGAACTGCACGACCGCTAAGGGCGCAGCTTCGAATTCTGCCTCGGGAACAGATGTATCTGACGTCCTGAGGTTACGTTTAAGTAGTTCTAAGTTCTAGGGGACTGATGACCTCAGATGTTAAGTCCCATAATTCTGAGAGTCATCTGAACCATTTGAAGTACCTCCTCCTTAGGTATGTCATCTACCCACCTAATCTTCAGTATTCATCCGTAGCACCACATTTCGAAAGTTTCTGTTCTCTTATTGTCTAAACTGTTTATCGTCCATCTTTCACATGCATACATGGTTACGCTCCATAAAAATACTTTCAGGAAAGACTTCATGACACTTAAATCTATACCCGATATTAATAAATTTCTCTTCTCGAGAAATTCTTTCCTTGCCATAGCCAGTCTACATTTTATATACTCTCTACTGCCGCCCGTTGTGTCCGAGCGGTTCTAGGAACTGAAGTCCGGAACTGCGCTGCTGCTACGGTCGCTGGTTCGAATCCTGCCTCGGGCATGGATGTGTCTGATGTCCTTAGGTTAGTTTGGTTTAAATAGTTCTACGTCTAGGGGACTGATCTCCCCAGATGTTGAGTCCCTTAGTGCTTAGAGCCATTTGAACCATCCTCTCTACTACCACCATCCTCAGTTATTTTGCTGTCTAATTAACCAAGCTCATTCCCTAATCTAATTCCCTCAGCATCACCTGGTTTAATTCAACTAAATTCAACTATCCTCGTTTTGATTTTGTTGCTATTCATCTTATATCCTCCATTCCAGACTGTCCATTCCGTTCAGCAGCTCTTTCAAGTTCTTTGCTATCATTGACAGAAATGAAAAAATGATCGTTTGGCGTCGTTGGCCGGTAGGCCTCCTTGCGGGGAAGTTCGGCCGCCGTACTAAAAGCCCTTTTTAGTTGACGCGACTTCGGCGACTTGCAAGTCAATGATGATGAAATGAGAATGATGGACACACAACACCCAGTCATCACGAGGTAGAGAAAATCCCTGACCCCGCCGGGAATCGAACACGGGACCCTGTGGGCAGGAAGCGAGAACGCTACCGCAAGACCACGAGCTGCACACATCGCTGACAGAATTACAATATCATCGGCATTCATCAAGGTTTTGATTTATTCCCCCTGGATTTTAATTCCTACTTCAAATTTTCCTTTGGTTTCTTTTACTGCTTGTTCAGTGTAAAGACTGAATGGAGTCGAGGATAGTCTACAACCCTGTTTCACTCCCTTCTCAACCACTGCTTCCCTTTCGTTCCCCTCGACTCTTAAAACTGCCATCTGGTTTACGTACGAATTGTAAATAGCCGTAAGATCCCTGTATTTTACCCCTGCCACCTTCAGAATTCCATCAACAATCTCAAAATCTTTCTGTAAGTCTACTAATTCTATAAACGTAGGTTTGTCTTACCTTAACCTGGCTTCTAAGATAAGTCTTGTGGTCAGTACTGCATCGCGTGTTCCTGTATTTCTATAGAATCCAAACTGATCTTCCCCCAGGACAGCTTCTACCAGTTTTTCTCATTCCTCTGTGAAGAATGTTTCTAGTATTTTGCAGCTGCGACTTATTAAACAGATAGTTCGATAGTTTTCATACCTGTCAGCACCTAATTACTTTGGAATTGGAATATATTCTTCTTGAAGTCTGAGGGTGTTTCACCTGTCTTATATATCTTCCTCACAATATGGAAGAATATGGTAATGGCTGGGTCTCCCAGGGCTATCAGTAGTTGTAACGAAATTTTGTCTGCTCCCAAGGCCTTGTTTCTATTTAGGTCTTTCAGTCCTCTGTCAAATTCTTCACCCAGTATCACATCTCCCATCTCATTTTTATCTGCTTGCTCTACCATTTCCATAGTACTGGCCTCTAGTACATACCCTTGTATAGACCCTCTATATACTCCTTCCAACATTTCGGCTTTCGCTTCTTTGCTCAGGACTGGTTTAGCACCTGAGTTGTTATTATTCACACAGGCGGTTCTCTTTTCTCCAATGCTCTCCTTAATTCTTCGAGAAGTTAGTCCACGAACCCACGCGAATTGTAAATGGTTGCGAAAACACACTTGACCTCTTAGCCACAAACAATCCAGAGCTGATGGCATCATGACTGATACAGGGATTAGTGATCACTAGGTCGTTGTAGCTAGGCTCAATACCATTTCTTCCAAATCCACCAGAAACAAACGCAAAATAATTTTATTTAAAAAAGCGGATAAAGTGTCACTAGAAGCCTTCCTAAGAGACAATCTCCATTCCTTCCGAACTGACTATGCAAATGTAGACGAGATGTGGCTCAAATTCAAAGATGTAGTATCAACAGCAATTGAGAGATTCATACCACATAAATTGGTAAGAGATGGAACGGATCCCTCGTGGTACACAAAACAGGTCCGAACGCTGTTGCACAAGCAACGGAAAAAGCATGCAAAGCTCAGAAGAACGCAATACTCCGAAGATTGGCTAAAATTTACAGACGCACGAAATTTGGCACGGACTTCAATGCGAGATGCCTTTAATAGGTTCCACAACGAAACATTGTCTCGAAATTTGGTAGAAAATCCGAAGAAATTCTCGTCGTATGTAAAGTACACAAGCGGCAAGACGCAATCAATACCATCGCTGTGCAGTGCCGATGGTACTGTTACCGACGACTCTGCCGCTAAAGCGGAGTTATTCAACGCAGTTTTCCGAAATTCCTTCAGCAGGGAAGACGAATGGAATATTCCAGAATTTGAAACACGAACAGCTGCTAGCTTGAGTTTCTTAGAAGTAGATACCTTAGGGGTTGCGAAGCAACTCAAATCGATTGTTACAGGCAAGTCTTCACGTCCAGATTGTATACCGATTAGGTTTCTTTCAGATTACGCTGATACAATAGCTCCCTACTTAGCACTCATATACAACCACTCGCTCACCGATAGATCTGTACCTACAGATTGGAAAATTGCGCAGGTCGCACCAGTGTTTAAGAAGGGCAGTAGGAGTAATCCATCGAACTACAGACCTATATAACTGACGTCGGTTTGCAGTAGGGTTTTGGAGCATATACTGTATTCAAACATTATAAATCACCTCGAAGGGAACGATCTATTGATACGCAATCAGCATGGTTTCAGGAAACATCGATCTTGTGCATCGCAGCTAGCTCTATATTCGCACGAAGTAATGGCCGCTATCAACAGAGGATCTCAAGTTGATTCCGTATTTCTAGATTTCCGGAAAGCTTTTGACACCGTTCCTCACAAGCGACTTCTAATCAAGCTACGGGCCTATGTGGTATCGTCTCAGTTGTGCGACTGGATTCTTAATTTCATGTCAGGAAGGTCGCAGTTCGTAGCAATAGACGACAAATCATCGAGTAAAACTGAAGTGAAATCAGGTGTTCCCCAGGAAAGCGTCCTGAGACCTCTGCTGTTCCTGATCTATATAAATGACCTGGGTGACAATCTGAGCAATTCTCTTAGGTTGTTCACAGATGATGCTGTAATTTACCGTCTAGTAAGGTCATCCGAAGACCAGTATCAGTTGCAAAGCGATTTGGAAAAGAATTCTGTATGGTGTGGCAGGTGGCAGTTGACGCTAAATAACGAAAAGTGTGAGGTGATCCACATGAGTTGCAAAAGAAATGCGTTGGAATTCGATTACGCGATAAATAGTACAATTCTCAAGGCTGTCAATTCAACTAAGTACCTGGGTGTTAAAATTACGAACAAATTCAGTTGGAAAGACCACATAGATAATATTGTAGGGAGGGCGAGCCAGAGGTTGCCTTTCATTGGCAGGACACTTAGAAGATGCAACAAGTCCACTAAAGAGACAGCTTACACTACACTCGTTCGTCCTCTGTTAGAACATTGCTGCGCGGTGTGGGATCCTTACCAGGTGGGATTGACGGAGGTCATCGAAAGGGTGCAAAAACGGGCAGTTCGTTTTGTATTATCACGTAATAGGGGAGAGAGTGTGGCAGATATGACACGCGAATTCGGATGGAAGTCATTACAGCAAAGACGACTTTCGTCGCGGCAAGATCTTTTTACGAAATTTCAGTCACCAACTTTCTCTTCCGAATGCGAAAATATTTTGTTGAGCCCAACCTACATGGGTAGAAATGATCATCAAAATAAAATAAGAGAAATCAGAGCTCGAACAGAAAGGTTTGGGTGTTCGTTTTTCCCGCGTGCTGTTAGGGAGTGGAATGGTAGAGAGATAGCATGTATGTGGTTCGATGAACCCTCTGCCAAGCACTTAAATGTGAATTGCAGAGTAATCATGTAGATGTAGATGTAGAGGCGTCATCTATCTTACCCCTAGGGATATATCGTTCTACATCCTTACATTTGTCCTCTAGCCATTACCGTTAGCTCAATCTCATTTTAGAGACGTTTGTATTCCTTTTCGCCTGCTTCATTTACTGCATTTCTATATTTTCCCCTTTCATCAATTAAATTCAATATCGCTTGTGTTTCGTTAGGATTTCTGCTAGCCCTCATCTTTTTACCTACTTGATTCTCTGCTGCCTTCACTATTTCATCTCTGAAAGCTGCCAAGTCTTCTTCTACTGTATTTCTTCCCCCTGTTCTTGTCAAGCGTTCCCTAATGCACCTTCCGAAACTCTCTACATCCTCTAGTTATCAGTTTATCCAGGTCCTATCTCCTTAAATTCATACGTTTCTGCAGTTTCTTCAGTTTTAAATTACAGTTTTTAACCAACAAGTTGTGGTCCGAGTCCACATCTGACCTTGAAATGTCTCACAATTTAAAACGTGGTTCCTAAATCACTGTCTTCCCATTATATAACAAATCCGAAACCTTCCGGTTCTCCAGGTCCCCTCCATGTAAACAACTTTATTTCATGACTCTTAAACCAAGTGTTAGCGATGATTAAGTTATGCCCTGTGCAAAATTCTACCAGGCGTCTTCCTCTTTCATTCCTTACCCCCAGTCCATATTCACCTTCTACTTCTCTTCCTTTTCCTTCTATTGAATTCCAGTCCCCCATGACTATTAAATTTTCGTCTCCTTTAACTATTTGGATAACTTCTTTTATCATATAATACATTTCTTCAATCTCTTCATCGTCTGCAGAGCTAGTTGGCATATAAACTTGTTCCAATGCGGTGGGCGTGGGCTTGGTGTATATCCTGGCTATGAGAATGTGTTCACTACGCTGTTCGTAGAAGCTTATCCGCGTTCTTACTTTTTTATTCTTTGTAAAACCTACTCCTGCTCATTACCCCTCCCTGAGTCTGTATTTATAATCCGGTATTCACCTAACCAGAAGTCCTCCCCCGGTAGCTGAAGCGTCAGCAGAATAAAATGTCAATCCTAAGGGCCCAGTTTTGATTCCCGGCTTGGTCGGACATTTTCTCCGCTTAGGGACTGGGTGTTTTGCACTCCTAATCATCGTCACTTCATCCCCATCGACGGGCAAGTCGCCAAAGTGGCGTCAAATCGAAAGACTTGCACATGGCGAACGGTCTACCCGACGGGACACCCTAGTCACACGACATGTATTATTGTTTACCTGACCAGAAGCCCTGTTCCTCCTTCCACTGAGCTTCACTAATTCCCACTATATCTAAATTTAAGCTCTCCATTTCCCTTTTTAAATTTTCTACCCTGCCTGCCCGATTAATATATCTGCCATTCCAGTATCCGATCCGTAGAACGCCAGTTTTGTTTCTCCTGATAGCGACATCATCCTGAGTAGTCATCTTCCCGACATCCGAATGGGGAGTATTTTGCCTCCGGAATATCTTACCCAAGAGGACACCATAATCATTTAATCATACAGTAAAGCTACAAGACCTCGGGAAAAATTACGGCTGTAGTTTCCCTTTTTCTTTCAGCCGTTCGCAGTACCAGCAAAGCAAGACCATTTTGATTAGTGTTATAAGGCCAGATCACTCAATCATCCAGACTGTTGCCCCTGTAGCTACCGAAGAAGCTGCTGCCCCTCTTCAGGAACCACACGTTTGTCTGGCCTCTCAACAGATGATACTCGTCTGTTGTGGTTGCACCTATGGTGAGGCTATCTGTATTGCTGAGACACGCAAGCCTCCCCACCAATGGCAAGGTCCATGGTTCGTGGGGGAGGAGGGGGGGGGGGGAGTGGCTGTCTGTGCGTAATACAGGAGTCGTCGCCGGGTTGCGGAAGGAGCTTCCCAGGGGCATCATGACCCGTCAAAAACTGAACACCATCAAGTATGAAAATAAAAGGAGATGTGCTGAACGGTGAAAAAAAAAAGCAACAGTAAACGGTCCGAAGTCAAGTGGAACATCGAGCACAGAGCGATAACTATGGAGCCGTGGTTAAGTGGTCACGGTGTTGGAGTGCTACATGGACGACCAGGATTCAAAACCCTTTTATGCCATTAGTTTTCATGTTATTTAATTTTTCACAAAGTTTGGCATTGTCCGTCCGGTCATTGAAATGTTTGTTCTCTTTCTTTAGTCTTTGCAGTTGTCATACTATACACTGGTTTCAGAATATGATTCATAGTGTAAGAATAAATTATCCTCGCAAATAAATGTGATGAATAGTGAAAGCAGGAGAGATACCACATAGATGTCTCACAGAAATGAAAACAACAAATAAACGGGTACGAACTATGGTAAAATAAAGGAATTCAGGAGCAAAAAATTTCCAATACGGAATGCAACTTCAAAAACGTATGTTTTGACAGACCAGAGGGATAACTTTGTGACTGTGACAGTGTTAAGTTCATTTATTGCAGCTTATGTGAAAAACTACTTTGTTTTCATCTTTACCTTGGGAGTGATCACATTCACATGAACACATAAATCTTAAAAATTAGGTGCGCTTTTAAGAGATTCCTATGCTATTACTACTACACACGTGCTGTTAACTAACCCCGTGCGAGACACACCAGACGTGTTTTACACTGGAAGATTTGGTCGACTTGTCATCAAACGTTTGTGGTTCCCATTTGAAAGCTACTTCCTTTCGGCTGCTAATAGAGTAGCTGTGCGGAATCGATTTTCATTATAGGTCCTTTCCTTACGCCGCGCTTTTGACAAAGGACGTCAGAGGCTGTTCCGTGTTGTTCTATATTACACTTCTTCTTGGGCCATTCACTGTTTATGTTTTGCTTTTTCTTCGCAGTTCACTCCATCTTCTTCCAGTTTTCAGGCTTGATCTGTGTTAAGTTTTTGACGGGCTGTCTACTGGGCCCTCTTACCACTAAACCTGAATAGATAGTTTTGATCCAGAATCCAGTCCGTAAATGTACCTTTTGGATGTAAAATCAGTATCAAATTTCCTGCTCCACATAGATGAGGCAATGAGCTCTGACCTGTACGCTCTACGGGAGCCCACAGAATCGTCACTGATTACAGCACCACTCGTTGTGTTCTCTTCTCTAGCAGATGGAGCGGCACAGTTGCACCTTCTATACGACACACGAGCTACTCTCGCACATGACTCAATGACAAATAGTAATCAATATTCTCAAAGAACATATTTACATTATCTCCATACCACTGTACTACGACTCTCATTTAAATATATCTACAGGTTTATTGTAGAATCGACTGCGAGAGAGGAAATGTATTGCTGGGATTTGATGTCTTTTAGCGGTTTCATTTTCTTTTATTGTGACTATGTTAATTAACTACCGTAGGACGGAGCGTAAGCCATTAGAGAAATTGTGTCTTCCATGCATATTCTGTCTTCTTATACAGTGTGTTACAAAAAGGTACGGCCAAACTTTCAGGACACATTCCTCATACACAAATAAAGAAAAGATGTTATGTGGACATGTGTCCGGAAACGCTTAATTTCCATGTTAGAGCTCATTTCAGTTTCGTCAGTATGTACTGTACTTCCTCGATTCACCACCAGTTGGCCCAGTTGAAGAAAGGTAATGTTGACTTCGGTGCTTGTGTTGACATGCGACTCATTGCTCTACAGTACTAGCATCAAGCACATCAGTACGTAGCATCAACAGGTTAGTGTTCATCACGCACGTGGTTTTGCAGTTAGTGCAATGTTTACAAATGCGGAGTTGGCAGATGCTCATTTGATGTATGGATTAGCACGGGGCAATAGCCGTGGCGCGGTATGTTTGTATGGAGACAGATTTCCAGAACGAAGGTGTCCGACAGGAAGACGTTCGAAGCAATTGATCGGCGTCTTAGGGAGCACGGAACATTCCAGCCTATGACTCGCGACTGGGGAAGAATTAGAACGACGAGGACACCTGCAATGAACGAGGCAATTCTTCGTGCAGTTGACGATAACCCTAATGTCAGCGTCAGAGAAGTTGCTGCCGTACAAGGTAACGTTGACCACGTCACCGTATGGAGAGTGCTACGAGAGAACCAGTTGTTTCTGTACCAGGCGCTATCAGCAGCTGATTGGCCTCCACGGGTACACTTCTGCGAATGGTTCATCCAACAATGTGTCAATCCTCATTTCAGTTCAAATGTTCTCTTTACGGATGAGGCTTCATTCCAACTTGATCAAATTGTAAGTTTTCACAATCAACATGTGTGGGCTGACGAGAATCGGCACGCAGTTGTGGAATCACGTCATCAACACAGATTTTCTGTGAACGTTGGGGCAGGCATTGTTGGTGATGTCTAGATCGGGCCACATGTTCTTCCACCTACGCTCACTGGAGCACGTTATCATGATTTCATACGGGATACTTTACCTGTGCTACTAGAACATGTGCCTTTACAAGTAGGACACAACATGTGGTTCATGCACGATGGAGATCCTGCACATTTCAGTCGAAGTGTTCGTACGCTTCTCAACAACAGATTCGGTGACCGATGGATTGGTAGAGGCGGACAAATTCCGTAGCCTCCACGCTCTCCTGACCTCAACCCTCTTGACTTTCATTTATGGGGGCATTTGAAAGCTCTTGTCTACGCAACCCCGGTACCAAATGTAAAGACTCTTCGTGCTCGTACTGTGGACCGCTGTGATACAATACGTCATTCTCCAGGACTGCATCAGCGCTTCAGGCATTCCATGCGACGGAGGGTGGATGCATGTATCCTCGCTAACGGAGGACATTTTGAACATTTCCTGTAACAAATTGTTTGAAGTCACGCTGGTACGTTCTGTTGCTGTGTGTTTCCATTCCATGATTAATGTGATTTGAAGAGAAGTAATAAAATGAGCTCTAACATGGAAAGTAAGCGTTTCCGGACACATGTCCACATAACATATTTTCTTTCTTTGTGTGTGAGGAATGTTTTCTAAAAGTTTGGCCGTACCTTTTTGTAACACCCTGTATATAAACCCCAACCGTTCGGCAATTCATTTTATGCGACTTTAATCCTCAATCAGGATTTAGTTTGCAATAACAACAGACAAAGCTAGATGGGGAGAAGAGGAGATGGACGAAGAGGGATTGAGGAAGCGGACGTAGAGAGAGAGAAGGAGGAGATGTACAGAGAAATGAGAGAGGAGGAGATGGAGAGCTGGACCGGGATAGTGGGCATGAGGTGTCACTCATAGATAGGGGGACATGGACAGAGGGGCCAGGAGGCGATGGACAGAGAGAGGGGTGAAGGAATTTAGGATGTGTATCCAATTCCCTTGCATATTTAGCAATTACGAAGCATTTCCGGGTTGGCTAGTAATATCGGCATTAAAACAGCGACCGACGTGGGCTCCTGTTCTCCGTGTGTGTGTATATCGTGAGGAGGGAGATCTGAATGTGATCCGATCTCCATACATATTTTATATTCAAGCGTTACGTTTCAGTACGTGTGTTCCTCATCAAAAGTTATTTGTAAAAATTATTTTAACATTGTGACTGGGTGCCATTCCTGTCATCACAGGCATCAAATAACATGTAGGAGGAAAGTGACGCTTGCTACATGACTCTGAACTTAGGGTGGTTGGTGTACAAGAACATCAGCCGTTAATCCACAGCGTGGATTCCATCATCGTCTGGCTCACCTCCGTGTCTCGCATGTTACAGTTTAAACAGTCGAAACGAGGGAATTCTTCTGCGATGTAAAATTAGTTTGGTTGTGTTAAACAGACAGCCTGCTGCCTCTACTGTTTCTCGAATTTATTCTTCCATCTTCTCATCAGTAGTGATGTTGGAGACAACGTACCTAACCATAGAGACCAGTTGTTTTCACTTCCCTACAACTGTGGTATCATGCGTTTATTCCCTCTCGTTTATAATAATGTGGCTGAGTCTCATTTATGCAGGATGAACTGACAAAATCCTGGATGATGTTCAGGGCATTTTGTCTGATTTTTTGGTATCGCAGGCCCGTCGCCTCCGATGGTTCGTTGCAGTGTAATTACATGTCGGATGGACAACAATGGAGAGTCTACATTGCTCCTGTTTCATGACCAACTCGGTCACAAGGCATGTCAATAATGTACTACTACTTCTCGAGACATGTGAAGAGTGTCGTTGCTGGAATTGTTGCAGCGGTGGAAGCAGTAAGATCAAATCCAAAGACCCTTGACCACGTAACACAGGCTAGAGTGCAGCGCTGTGCCCTCTGCCGAGGCCGAGATGGTCCATATTTTTAAAAATACGCAAGTTGGTGAGTTTACGAACTTGACTTGCTCTTGGCTTGGACTGGGTTATAATGCTGTGTGTGGTGGAATATCCTTAGCTTGGCCAGAGAAGGGAGCTGAATACGAAGGTGGACTACGGCAGGTAATGGCTGATATTCCCTGAAAGTTGATGGTTATGGATGCTTGGCCAACAGCAGGGGTATGACTTTCCCCCTACAAAATACTACCTCCATTACTGCTTGCAAAATTTCTGTCGAATAGATCTACAAATTAAATGAGGATATCTAATTGTGCATCGCAGCGTCACGAGTTCAACGCAAAATTTCACGATGAAAATGTTACTTTTTAAATGACTTTCCTTACTTTCCGAACAACCCTCGTAATTTTCCAGCAGCTCTTGGAGACAGAATTCTCATGCTTCTTTAGAGTGTTGTGTGTTTCTGTGACTGTAATATGTTAAGTCTGCCCAGCTGATTTCCAGCTGAACTTCAGCGGTCAGTAATGCAGTATCTCTGGTGAACAATTTTAAATTTAGTCTGCCCTTCCTTTTTGGCTCTGCTTTAATGGTAGTGTCTCTAACTGGGAAAGTGCCAGATCTTATTTGTTCTTTACGATATCTTAACTCAACTCAGCAACGATGTTAGTTTTCTAACCTTGATGTGTAAACTTTTTTATGTAAGACCATCATGGTTATTTTTGTGTTTTCTGTGAACAATATATAGCATTCATTTTAACTTCGCCACTGTGTTGACTAAATACTTTATTACTTTTTTTCCACCGAAGTTTCATTCATTTTATTTCACTTATTTTATCATTCATTAGCTGTTCGAATTTATCCCAAACTTCACGCCTGTAATCTATGCTTACCTGCCAGAACCTATTGTGAGAGCTGTTTTTAGAACGTATGCAGAGCAGTAGAGGCACACGTTGTAATAATGGTTGTATTGGAATTCTACATTGACAATAGTGTTAAAGGGTGGCTCCTTACGCCCCAAAGAGGCTGTGGGAATGTTATCTTCCAGTGTTGCAGAAGTGCTGAGCCAAAAATAGTTGCTCATTAAAACACTCTTCATTAATCTTCTCGTACAGTAGTCCGCAGGTCGTGGTCGTGCGGTAGCGTTCTCGCTTCCCGCGCCCGGCTTCCCGGGTTCGATTCCTGGCGGGGTCAGGGATTTTCTCTGCCTCGTGATGACTGGGTGTTGTGTGATGTCCTTAGGTTAGTTAGGTTTAAGTAGTTCTAAGTGCTAGGGGACTGATGACCATAGATGTTAAGTCCCATAGTGCTCAGAGCCATTTGAACCATTTGAACCATCGTACAGTAGGTTGATGGCTGCAGGCCAGGTGAAGACTATGGCTAGAAGTGTAAAGCAAGTCTGCTGAGGCAGCGAATTGCTGAGACAGCAGAACAGTGGCTGGCGGTGATGGCGACTCAGCTGATACAAGACGGGTGTCTGTTCTGCAGCACATCGTGCTTATGGTTGAATGGTGAGCTCTGTCTGATGCGTGTGGCAGCGCTCCAGCTCGAATCCAAGACCCTCAAAGGGAAGCTGGAGTGCCAAGCGATGACACCCAGTTCGAATTCCAGAACCGTTAGCACTGGATGGCATCCCGATGACTAGCGGCTTCGCCTAATTGATACTGCAAGTTTACACAAACAAATGACAAATTTAATGACTTTGGATGATGAGGATGATGTTTGGTTTGTGGGGCGCTCAACTGCATGCGCATCAGCGCCCGAATGACATTGTAGTATACAGAATATACTGTAATAACTGTAATAAACTTGCATCGGCCAAAACGGTCGCTCTTCTAACGCAAGTTTTAAGGAGCATTTACAGCCACATAACAAAACTGCTTTGGGGTTGCATTCAGAAAAAACTGGACATTCTGCAGAGAGCGTTGAGAATAATATGCGTATTCTCTGCAGGATATAAAAAGGCCACGCCCTCGATTTATTAGAAAAGCTTAAAATCTATAAAACGAAAATAAATGGCCAAACGAAAGTGCTCAATGAACACAACGATTTTGTACTAATGTCTACTTTGGTTTGTTCGGTAATGTTCAATGTTAAGGAGCCTCTGCTTTCTTTTCTTTTTCCTTTATTGATTTTCGATCCCCACCGAGAGGAGAGTTAAACAGCACAATGGTAAAATCAGAATCAATAAAAAAAGGCGATAAAACGGTGACTTTGTTAATAACAGTAAAATAGTAGCAAGTTGCGCAATTTAAAATATAAAAACATGGCGGTAAGGATGCGGATGAAGACATACAGTAAGCAGACAAGCACAGTTAAAAAAAATATGTTGGCCGTCCGGTGTTTGTTCGCACGAGATAAGAAACACAACAAGCGACAGTATGATGGCTGTTGGCAACACTGACAGTGGACGCACAACACTGAACATTCACTGAAAACAGCACTCTAGAGGTGACACGGCGCAGTGTGGGGGTGGGGAGAGAACCTGGACCGATGAGGGGAAAAAATGAGGGGAGTGGAAAAGAAAAAGGGGGGTGGGAGCCGATGGAGGAAGAGGACATAGAAGAAAGGGGGGCAGAGTGGACACAAAAAGGAGTGGGGAAGGCAGTGGAGGGGAAAGCAAAATGATTTGTGGGATAGAAGGGAGACAAAAAGAGGAGAGGCGGGGAAGAACAGGATGGAGGGGGTGTGAGAGGGAGCCCAGGAACGGAGGGTACTGGTTACTTCACTATTTATTTTATTATTCTGTGAGCTCTGTAAGCTTGTTCTCGTGTATGTAATTATATTTTTATCTAAAACGTCGCCCGAAGAGTGTATCAAAATTATTGTCACTTAACTATTTTTAATGGGCTGTAAACGGAAACCAGACTGTCGTCGTGTTTTTTAATTGTGCCTGCCTATTTCCTAAGTGCTTTTAATCAGCATCACTGACCTCTTTGTTTTTTATGTTTTCTTCACAACGTTTGCCATGTACCAGTTAGTCACCGTTTTATCGCCTCTTTTTATTGTTCCGTCTCCTCATTATATTTTTTAACTGTATCTGTAAGCTGCAGAGCGGCGTATTACGCTGCTGCCAGCCCGAAATACAAAATACAAAAAAGAAAAAATTTCTGTTTCTGAAGAATGTGTGTAGCGGCATCTAACAAGCTTAGAACACAAGCATTTTGTGGCTACTGTACAACAGTTCGTTATGAGCAGTAGCGCTGTTAATAAGAGGACTCCAGTATATACCATATTAAATATATGTGTGATGATGCTAGTTTTGTGTTTATCTTATTGATGATGCTATTATGGCTCTGTTACACTAGGATACGTTTCTGCAGCAGGTATCTTCCGTCATATTTAAAGCGGATAATATTCACATGTATGTCAGTAATACTTTTCATTATGGCCTATTCTATTATTTTAAGCTTCAGACAATCCTCTAGTTTGCGTTTTTCCCATGTTTTTCTGCTGGTCTGAAGATGGTCATTGCTGGCCGAAACTGGTAATCTGTGGGCCTAATAAGTTTGTGATCATACATAGACATAAGGAAATTTATTCTACACTACTAACTGAGCACTGAGGTTGCATCGGGTGAATGTATGGCGCTGGTGGAATGAGGTTGCTGGATGAACTGGGACATATTGACTTACCCTGTCTAGTTGTGTTGTAACAGGAGCTCGTTTTCCGTCACACAGATGGCTGTGAGACGTTGCTTTATGATGCAGCATGTAGCAAATCCATTCCACCGCTACGTAGATCGATTCATTGCAGAACACTACGCCAGCATTATTGGAGAGCGCAAATACCAAATAACGCAGATGACTTGCCGACATACCTCTTGGTTGGCTACAGTGCCGGCTGCTACAACAGGGTCTACACTAAACCAAATTCTAGTAAATTCTATAACCAAATCTAAAACGTAGACACAATACTTTATGAACAAATTTCTGAAGGAGGAGGCCAGGTTAGAACGGATCAGTTGTATGCTTGCATCATGTATACTCAGAGGTCGCCCTAGCAGAGGGTGCTAGAGGTGCAATACACCTGGGCATGGACTGCAGTTGGGCCCCGAAAGCTAGGCAAGCACTCCATCAGTTAGCTAATTATTAATTGATACTCACAGCTACTATATTACTAATTTTATTTTCTGTATAAACATGGGGAACAGATGTGTTTGATGTGAGAGGCTTCTAAACATTTCCGACTCAGATATTTAATAGGGCTCAATCGAAATTTGAGATATTCTGAAGGAATACATTTCGCAGCCGAATGACATGCCCGATTTAGAAGGAAGGAATAAATCACCTTGAGCAAACTACCGAGGACTAAATCTATCACACTTCTGGTACAAATTGTGCCCCGAAACTTCAAATAAGAGATTAATAGTGAAAGTAGTTAGAAAAACAACACGGTTCGAAAAATAGGTAGGGCACACTGTGACCGTCTTTTAACGTTTGACTATGGTACACATAACCAGGGAAAAAAGAGCGTATTACGTTTTAATCAATTATGAAAAGGGATTTGACAAGGTCAAACAGAAGGAAAATGCTACTGGAACCACTAACAGAAATGACAGTTCCAGCACATAGCACGTGTCATTGCGGCAATTCAGTCGTTACAGGAATATAGTAAAATAAGGACCCGGACTGTAAGGAATAGAACAGAATCTGCCAATATTAATCAAGGAATTAGACGTTGCTCCACCCTTTCCCATATTTATATTGACATCATACATAAATGGTTGATTTTGTTGACGACACATAATGAATGGACTATTTTTAACTTACGACGCACGTATCTGCTGATGATCAGTTTATAAATAGAAATTCTGAAGGAAGGGTTTAAATTGCGGTTTTTAAGTACAGCTAATACGGATTGAGAACATCTACAGACAGAAAAAAATATTGGAATTCCATGAATTGAACTCTGAAGAGCCAAAACTCTTCGAGATGTGTAAATAGTTAAACAAAAAAGGGAGTTTGATTGTTTAGGGTGCAATTTTAAATTTTCTAATTCATTTGATGTAGAGCTAAAATCGGTCAGATTCAGACATTTTTGTGGAAACATGCAATGTGCATTAAAAAATAATGTACAGATAGAAACATTACTTAAAATTTACAGTGTAATAGCCTTCCCTTTGTTGCTTTATGGTAGAGAATTTTGGACCTTAACACTAGATCAATGACGACAAATTGCTACACTTTGTAGCGGATATTCATCAGTGGGATATAAAAGTAACATCGTTATTAGACAAGAATTAAATATCCCATTGAAACAACAGTTAAAGAATACGAACTATACTGGAAATACCTTGTCCAAAGTATGTCTAATAATAGGATAACTAAAATCGTAATACTGTCTACCCTAGTTGGAATGAGAAACGCTGTACGTCCCTTAATGAGATGGTGTGAACAATTCAGATGGGAAACAGTTGAAAAGGCATTATCCTTGAAGATGATGATAGTGATTATCAGTCTTTTACTACTTTGTAACGAACAACATGAGTCCACGCGACCCTTGTACCAGAATACTGAGAAAATGTTCTCGAAAAACCACCGAATGCAGTTCGAGTTCACCCTGTAGAACCAAAGCTATCCTCGTAAATGGTGAGAATTTGCGGCCACGAATCGCTGGCGAGGAGATGGCGGAGGAGCGAGAGAACTCTGCGAGGACGATATAGCAGCGCTGGTGAGTGAACAGTGCGTGAAATAGCGGAGGGAGGCGTGGGTGGTGGTGTTAGGAAGGGGAGGGGGAGGGGAGGAGGGGGAAGAGAGGCAGAGGCAGCGACAGCGACAGAGGAGAGGGCAGCCATTGTGGCGCGCGTGTCACCGCGCTGAATGCCGGGAAATTGAGTTGTGGCCGCTTTTCACGCGCAGGCCTGCGCCCCGGCCGCGAGGGCGCTCCACTACCAGCAGGCAGCGCCAAGAGTGGCCCGCTAAGAAAATAAACACCTCCCTCTCTCCCTCCCTCTGTCCTTAGTTTCACTCTGGCCTCACGGCGCCTCAACTGCAGTCGCTGGATAACACCAGAAGATCAGTGGCGATGCTCTGTTGTAAGTAGAAAAGAGACCTCACATACTACCTCACAATTCTATTAACATTTATTTGATTAATTTTTCGTATCTTCATGAATACCTGAATCTGTCCCTTCGATTTAACCCATTAGATACCGTTCAAACCGATCTTGAAAAAAGCAGTGGTTCAGAACAACATTGTTGGTGTCGTGTTCAGTCTGAAGCCTGGTTCAAATGGTTCACATGGCTCTAGGCACTATGGGACTTAGCATCTGTGGTCATCAGTCCCCTAGACTTAGAACTACTTAGACCTAACGAACCTAAGGACATCACACACGTCCATACCCGAGGCAGGATTCGAACCTGCAACTGTAGCAGCAGCGCGGTTCCGGACTGAAGGGCCTATAACCGCTCGGTCTCAGCGGCCGTTAAGAATATAAGTAATAGATTCATGTCTAAAACAAAATGGATTATGACATTTTTGTAAGTTTCCTTTGTTGCTGCAACACAGGGAACATGATAATTTTTATTAGACATTTAATAAACATGATCAGAGTAACCAACTCTAGAGCGTGACATACTTTCTCTATGTTAAATTTTTTTTATGGAATAACCTAAGAAGAATGAGATACAGCTAAGTAAACTGTGAAATTCTTTATAAGTGTACGAAAATACTCCGTACTTATTACCTACAGTACGACACGACAACCTCAACAAGGACACTGATTAAACTTAGTCAAGCGTGGGCCCGGGGAACGAAAATTCTCCAGAAGCAGCGGAAGCAGGACACTGGGCACAGTGAAGGCGAAGCGCAGACTGAAGCCCACCACTCGACTCCAAAGCGCGGGCGACCCCCACCACCATGGCAGGCGCATCCCGCGATCCATACATGAGGTCAGTGGAGGGGTGAAACGGTCAGTATACAGGATGTTCACTTTAACTGAAGGCAATGAAATATCTCGTTAACAGCACATCGCATCAAAAAAAGTTATAATTACAATTTGTTTGTGTGGGAGAGGGACATCCAACGATAGCACTCGATCCACCAGCCCACCCCATGCGTGGGTGACGGCCCGGCAGCCTGGTTTGATGCAGCTCTCCATGCTACTCTATCATGTGAAAGCCTCATTTCCGAATAACTGCTGCGACCTAGTCTATTCACTGTATTCATCTCTTGTTCTCCGTCTACGATTTCTACCTCCTACACTTCCCTCCAATGTTCAATTGATTAGCCCTTCATATCTCAGAATATGTCCTATCAATCGATTCCTTCCTTTCGTCAAGCTCTACTACAAATTTCTTTTCTCCCTAGTTCTATTCAGCATGTCCTCACTAATTAAATGGTGTATTCATCGATCATCGTTATTCTTCTGTAGAACCACATTCCAAAAGCTTCTATTCTCTTCTTGTATGAAGTGTTTATCATCCACGATTCATTCATATAGAAGAGTATATTCCAGACAAATATTTTCAGAAAAGTCTTCATCACTCTAAAATCTATTTTTACTGTTAACATATTACACTCTTTCAGAAAAAATCTTTTCTTCCCATTTCCAGTCTAGATTTTATGGCGTCTCTACTTCGGCTGTCATGTGTTATTTTGTCCCCAGCTCGTGGTGTAGTAGCTAGCGTTGCTGCTTCTGTATCACGGGGTCCTGGGTTCGATTCCCGGGTCGGTTGGGGTTTTTCTCTGCCTGGAGACTGGGTGTTGTCCTCATCATTTCATCACCATCATTCTTAAAAGAGGCTCGATTGGACTATGAAAAAAATTGGACTGTGTAAAAAATGATACTTTGTATGGGCGCTGATGACCGCGCAGTTCAGCGCCCCACAAACCAAACATCATCCGTTATTTTGCTGCCCAAGTAGCAACTGTCATCTGCTTTTAGTGCATTCCCCAATCTGATTCATTCGACTACATCCCTTTAGCACTGTATTGATCTCGTTGATGTTCGTCTTATGTTCTCATTTCACGACACTGGCTAGTTGTTCAACTGCTGCGGCCGGAGTGGCCGAGCGGTTCTAGGCGCTACAGTCTAGAACCGCGCGACCACTACGATCGCAGGTTCGAATCCCGCCTCGGGCATGGATGTTTTTGATGTCCTTAGATTAGTTAGGTTTAAGTAGTTCTAAGTTCTAGGGAACTGATGACCTCAGAAGTTAAGTCCCATAGTGCTCACAGCCATTTGAACCATTTTAAATGCTTTTCAGAATAATTTGCTGTCGCTGTCACGATTACCATGTCGTCGCCAAGCCTCAAAGCTTTTATTTCTGCTGCCTGTACTTTAATTCCATCTCCAAACTTTTCTTTGCTTTGCTTTACTGCTTGCCCCGTGTAATGATTAAATAATACTGGGAAAAGTCTACAACCCTATGTCCCTCCCTTCTCAACCAGAGTTTCCCTTTGTATGTAGGATGTTTAGGTTTTTATATTGGTAACGCCACGTAGCGCTCTGTATGAAAATCACTGGCTGTGCTGTGTGCAGTCTGTGGCTGGTTTGCATTGTTGTTGGCTATTGTAGTGTTGGGCAGCTGGATGTGAACAGCGCGTAGCGTTGCGCAGTTGGAGGCGAGCCGCCAGCAGTGGTGGATGTGGGGAAGTGAGATGGAGGATTTTTGAGAATGGATAATCTGGAGGTGTGTCCATCAGAAACAGTACATTTGTAAGAATGGATGTCATGAACTGCTATATATGTTATGACTGTTAAGGTAAATACATTGTTTGTTCTCTATTAAAATCTTTCATTTTCTAACTATGCCTATAAGTAGTGAGTACCTTCCGTAGTTAGAATCTTTTATTTAGCTGGTAGTAGTGGCGCTCGCTGTATTGCAGTAGTTCGAGTAACGAGGATTTTTGTGAAGTAAGTGATTTGTGAAAGGTATAGGTTAATGTTAGTCAGGGCCATTCTTTTATAGGGATTATTAAAATTCAGATTGCGTTGCGCTAAAAAATATTGTGTGTCAGTTTAAGCACGGTCATGTATAATTTTTCACCTTTCACCTTTCATGCCCGTCGACTGTCGTAACTGCCGTCTAGTTTCTTTACAAGTTATATATAACAATTTGATCTCTGTATTTTACCCCTACTACCTTCAGAAGTTTGAAGTGTGTCTTCCAGTCAGTATTGTTAAAAGCTTTCTCCAAGTCGACAAATGCTATAAACTATAGTTAGTCATTCTTTAACCTATATTATGAAAGGAAACTTACGGCTGTATTACATCACATGTTCCTATATTTCTCTGAGATCCAAACTGATCTTCCCTAAGGTCGATCTCTAGCAGTTTTTCATGATTTATGCAGATATTTGGTGGTAGTATTTTGCAATCATAACTTACTAAATTGATATTTCGGTAATGTTCACACTTTTCAGCGCCTGCTTTCTTTGGAATTTGGATTACTACATTATGTTTGAAGTCAGAGGGTATTTCGCCTATCTCAAATATGTGAAACACCAGGTGTAATAGATTTATCATGTCTGACTCTCCCAAGGATATTAGTAGTTCTGGCGGAATGTTGTCTACACCAGGGGCCTTATTTCGACTTAGAACATTCAGTGTTTTGTTAAATTGTTGTCGCAGTATAATATCTCCTATCTCATCTCCGTCTACGTCGTCTCTTTCTACAACACTGCCTTCAAGTTCACTTCCCTTGTACATCCCTTTGTGCCAGTTGTCCCACGAACGCTGTCCTCCGTTGGCTTTAGTTCATCCCGGATACCACAGACGCCGAAAGGTTTGCCCAAGTAGAACAATAAATGGGACTGATCACCTACAGAGAGGAGACCCTGCTAAACGAAAGGCCAACGCTTAAAAAGTTCGTCACCAGAACACTTGCTTGCTGTAGGGGATTGGGGGAAGCGCCGTTCGCTATTCCTCGGTTCAAGAAATGTGTCTTCTAGAAGAGTGATTGCCCCTGACCGAAACAATACGCACAAGGGCCACAGCAGATTAATTATCTGTTTCAAGGTATATCAAAATATAACAGGTAATTTATCCCTGATGACAATGAAGAACAATGAATATAATTAATATCATAAATAATGTTCCTTTAAGGTTATGGTATAGATCTTTATAGCTGCATTAATCACATTATTCATATTCAGATGTATGTCCGCCTTGTTGGATGTATTGATGTAAGCGGTTTTTGGTATTAGTATGGACACCTCTTAACATTTCTGCAGATACTGAGACGCAAGCACAACGTATTCGCTCTTTTAACATATGTGGATTTTTCGGTTCCGTTTCGTAAACCCTGACCTTGAGATAACCCCATAAGAAAGTGTCCAAGGTCGTTATTCCAGACGATCTCACTGGTTATCGAATTTAACCATCACGACCTATCCACTGTTCGAGGTACACATTGTTGAGATATACCCCAGACCCGCTACAATAATGGGACTGTGCACCATCGTGCTGAAACCAGTGATTCACGTCTAACTGCAGTGGGGTGTCATCTAGGAGATGCAAAAGATAGAGATCGTTCTGTAGGAACTGCAAATATAGCCAATTAGTTAGACTGGGAGTCCAATAGACTAGTCGAACGATGTGGTCTCCAATAATACCACACTATATTTTAACACACCAGTGTACTTGCATTTGATGTGATTGTAACCAGTGAGGATTTGCAGGATCCAGTAATGTAGATTGCGTCTGTCGACAGTGGCGTCTTTGACGAAACAACGTTCATCTCCCCATAAAATCTGTCTAATGAAATCCGGATTTTTTTTTCCTTGGTCGTCAGTCATCTGACTGGTTTGATGCGGCCCGCCACGAATTCCTCTCCTGTGATAACCTCTTCATCTCAAAGTAGCACTTCCAACCCACGTCTTCAATTATTTGCTGGATGCATTCCAATCTCTGTCTTCCTCTACAGCTTTTTCCCTCTATAGCTCCCTCTAGTACCATGTAAGTCATTTCCTCATGTCTTACCAGATGTTGTATCACCCTTTTCCTTCTCCTTATCAGTGTTTTCCACATATCCTTTCCTCTCCGTTTCTGCGTAGAACCTCTCATTCCTTACCTTATCTGTCCACCTAATTTTTAACACTTTTCTGTAGCACCCCATCTCATATGCTTCGATTCTCTTCTGTTCCGGTTTTCCCACAGTCCATGTTTCACTGCCATACAATGCTGTATTCCAGACATACATTGTCAGAAATTTCTTCCTCAAATTAAGGCCGATATTTGATATTAGTAGACATCGCTTGGCCAGGAATGCCTTTTTTACCATAGCTAGTCTGCTTTCGATGTCCTCCTTGGTCCGTCCGTCATTGGTTATTTTACTTCCTAGGTAGCAGAGTTCCTTAACTTTATCTACTTCGTGACCATCAATCCTAACGTTAAGTTGCTCGCTATTCTCTTTTCTATTGCTTGTCATTACCTTCGTCTTTCTTCGGTTTACTCTCAGTCCACACTGTGTACTCATTTGACTGTTCCTTTCATTCAGCAGATCATGTAAATCTTCTTCACTTTCACTTAGGATAGCAATGTCATTACAGAATAGTATCATTTATATCCTTTCACCTTGAATTTTAATTCCACTTCTGAACTGTAGATGGAACTGTTTCCCACATGACACATCACAACTCTGACTACTTGCAACAGCTGAAGATTAAGTCTAACAAAATCAGATACTTCAAAATCAGCTTAACCAACCTTCATTAAATAAACAATATTCATAAAACATTATTAATAAAACATAACTGCCATAACTAAACCTCACAAACTACATAACTTACATTGAAATTATTTTTCATATAAATCATATCATATCTCTAAAACTACTTCCACAAGTAAGGGGGTGCATTTGGTCCAACAAATACAAATCTTTCAAAATTTGCTTAGCCAACTTTCATTAATTAAAACAATATTCATAAAATCACAATTAATCAAATCTCAGATATGCTTCAACTAACATAGATACTGATTTTCATGTAACTCAGGACCCGACTAAGAACATTAATCCTCTTAAATCCAATAAGCTCAGATCTTTACACAAATGGTCTTAAGATTTCTGAAAAATTAACACGATTTTAATACATTCAATATAATGATAACATATGAAATCGTCTTAACATGGGACCGCTTCAAATTAACGATAAATTGATGATGGACACGAGCAAACCGAAAGGTTTTAACAGATACAGGACATGCACAGACCAGAAGGTGAAGTAAAAATATACTCAACTTTGATCTACAAGTAAGCTTCTGGAAAACCACAACGCTACACCGGCAAATGGATTTACCGCATGGTAACAACGTAACCATAGACACCGATCCAGGTCCTTAATTTTTGCTCTTCCACCGTCATACACCGACCGGAGCTTTCTCGCGTCGACCACCGCCAATTATCTGAAGCATAAACACATCAGCGGCAGACAACATTCTGACGCAACAGATACACAAGGATCTTAACCCTACCAGTTATCAATAAACCTTTAATTCTATGCGGCACAAATGAACCTTAAGCAGACTTAAACAATACGTGATAATAGGTCTTAAGATTTGATTAGACAACCTCTAAGAGAACAAATAAAATAATATAATAGAAAATTTATTAGGGAAAATATTTCGGCCCGCATCTGAACGCCAGGCACAAACTTACGCCCTGCTGGGTATGCATTAAACACGGCTTGATGTCTATTTGTTGTGCGTCACTAGCAGTCCCTTAAATGCTGTCAACGTATCAGGCAGCAAGGTCAAAGATAACTGAAACAGCCGAGATACTTTTCAGTGCACTGGGATATTCAGTTATCATGAACAGAACCCACCGATGAACACTTCGACGACCCTAGTTCATTTACTTTGAATCACATGTCCAAGAAACCCCTATCACTGTCGACAGTGGATCTACATTACAACGTCTACACACGCCGCAGCAGCGGCCCACGCTCCTCTGTCGAACCGACTAGGCCACTCGCCACGGTGCATACAGGCACAACGCCAGGCGTGAGTGTCGCTGACACCCGAACTGAAGACCCAGCTAGTGCGCGCGATGCCGCAGTTAAATAGCCATCCGCCCAAGATACGAAGCCGAGCCAGCATCGAAATTCGACTCACACTATCGCGATGAGAATCGATAGAGAATGGCGCCAGCGGCGCACCAGCTCAATGACATTTTAGAGGGAACCAACAGGTACGATCAAAAATAGTGATAGAAACAAAACAATCGAGCAAATAACCCATTTGAACTATGTGGGCTGCGAAATTTCTATTGTTCATGATAAATATATAAAGACATTAAGACAATGATTCCAGATCACAAAGAGCACTTCTAAATTCAATTTTTGTCACGATGCTACTTTAGTTTGCTTGTGGCCCCACACAGTGGCAGAAAGGCAAGTTACTTTGAAGCGAACATTGATCATAGCCTCCGAAAGAACAGACGCCACTTAAATTATTAGAATGAGGACGGCCAATGAGCGCAGAACCACACTAAGATCGATCTCTTCAGTTCAGATGCATACCATGCTAAAACCTTTGTGGAAATCGCTGAAATGCCGCGTGTAATGAGAATAATGGGGTACTACATCAGTAGCATGTGTATAAGTTGACAATTTGCATCTGACAGTAGCCGTGCTAGGGTAGTCCATGCAGTTGCACTGCCCACTGCTGTCCTGATGGCGCAATGGTCAGCACATCTGCCTAGCAATCACGAGGTCCAGGTTCAAATCCCAGTCTAGCACAAAATTTCAACTTTCTTTATCTATTTAAATCAATGCCAATTAGCAGCTAATGTCTTCAATTCCCTTTTATTATTTGTAGCTGCAGGATCCGACATGTCCGAAAGAACAGACACCACATTTGTAAGCAAGAAGTAACTCAGTTACCTCTGGAATGAAATTCCTCAGATCATTTAAAGTATGTAAACTAGGAAAACGTTTCAGTAACGAAGATATTAGAAAAAAGCTTAATATATTTGGAGTAATGGAAAAATATCGACACATATAAGTAGAAATAGAAAGGTCATGTAAACATACTGCAGTAAGGCAAAAGTACTAAAAGAGTACTTTTTAGTTTTAGAGTACTTTTTAGAGGGTTGAGGCAAGTAGCCCTAATGTGGGTGAAGATGAGACCTCGTATGAGAAAAAAAGATGTGGAAAGAATATGTCGTAAAAATGCCGGTTATTTCCCCTCAGTTCTGAGGGTCATTCTCTCCAGTTCAAGTGACAGATTCGACATTGGACAGGCACATCTGTCACACCGAAATACGACGCTGCAGCTGAATATAACACGCTCTAACTCCTGCCCCCCCCCTCTATCCCCCTCCCCCCATTTTGGGATACGGTTCCTCGTCGGTAGCCCCACCCCTGCTTATGCACATACAGCTGCAAACGCGCTCAAGCCCTCAATGCGTATGTGTGCGGCAGGCACTAGCCATTTCGCTGCGTACCGCTTGTGCTCAAATTATTTCCGCCCTCTCCGGGGAACCATTCAGAAAGTTGTAAGCGCCGTTGCCGCGATCCTGTCCACGCGCGTCCCGTCCTCTCTTATTCTTCCCTCTCACACGCACACGCACGCGCGTAGCGGGCGCGCTCCCCGGCTGTTGGAGAGATATAAGACAAACGCAACTCGCGAGCGTCGCCGGGCAGCACGAGTGGGGTCGGGGTTTCCCCGGGCTGCGTATTTGCGTTTTATTATTGCGGCAGTCGGCGGGCCCGCGCGCCGATTTAACGAGGCGATGATGGCGCCGGCCCGGGGATTTGTCTGCCTGCGCCGCGAGCAGATGGCGCGGCTCCCAGCGCTGCTCAGCGGCACCCAGCGAGTGTGGTGGTTGGGGCACGTCTTCTATCGTTTGCCCGCAGACCGCTGCCATTGCCGGCGATCAGACTGACGGGCCCCTATCTCGCGGCGACCCGCCGATTGCCTGCCCAGATAAGTGAAGGAAATCTGGGGGTAGAGGTGCCCCCTCCCTCTTCTTCTTCCTCTTTCCTCTTCCCCCTCCAAGTCTCCCCCCCCCCCCCCCCCCCCACACACACACGTTCGCGCTCGTGCTCTGCTGAGGAACAAAATTTGTGCCGCGGAGGGGAATCGGATATGGGGCAAGAGAAACACGGAGGAGGAAGAGGAAACCAAAAGACGGACGATAGCGATTTCCGGTGGCAGGACCACCATCATATCTGCTTTGGAAACAGCAGACGATCGTGTGCCGCTTTGCGAGTGCAGTCTTCAGCTCATACAAGGTCATAGCTTTCAGATTCCTAGTGTTGTGGTTATCATGAAACTGCTTGTAGTAACTACATTCCAAACCAGTTTTTATTTCCTGTTCTCTTCGCGATCAGACCTAAAAGAATGTCGGCCACACCACATGGCATGGTAGAGACTTCATATACTGCAAGGCTTTATTTTGGATCCTCCAGTTTATCTGATATACATAAATGACTTTCCATTTGCTTTGTCAGAAAGAGCACATTTTATCCTTGTGCAGAAAGAAAAGGTAGGATAGGAACAGATGGTATAATGAGCGACCACTTTTTGTCCTTATTGCCACAATTCCTTTTCTGTCGACTTCAACCTTGCTGAAAACATACGACTACTATGACATGTCTTTCATTTACTTATCATATAATTTATGTGGTCTTGTGCACGACACAAGAAAAGTTGTTTGTTTAATGGAACCTTACACAATCTCCGAAAAACTGTGCTGGTAATATGAGCAACATGAAATAAATTCAAAAAATTAAGCAAAAAATTACAATAAAGCCACTTCTCTTAAATCAGTGCGGAAATTTTCTTGAATACCATCCCCGAATTCTGCTGCCTTTTCTCTTCTTTGCTCGATGCTAACATTAAAGCTCTTATCGTAACTGGTTCGTCGCATGCCTTTTTGTTTTTAATTATCTGCTAGGCGTTTATTTTTTACAAGGCATCCACAACATAATATTGAACAGAAGTACTGTAGTGTTTTTAATTTTTGCGCTCTTCTGTTGCGGATTCATATCACCAGCACCATAGGGGCTCATAAAACCAACTCCGCCAGCTTGTCAACAAACATTTATTATTGTCTAACGTCAAGTATAAAGTGAAATGTTAGCACTGGAACATACCAGTTGATACATGTGTAATGCAAGGAAAACATCATAATGAGTATTTCCATGGGCTTAGCTGTAGTAATACTGGAAATAAACCGCTACCTCTAAAAGTTATTATCAGCGGTGAAAAGAAATTAATCTCACATCCCACTGAAAAAACTACCTATTTCATCAGAACACTCTACAGACTTAGCTACAAACTAGCAATTGATACATTCACCACCAAAATGAGCGGCATTGTTTATTAGATATTAAGGAGCCAAAATTAGTAGGAGGGGCCCATGATACCACCCATTACCAACCCAGTCCTCTTACTGAAAGAGAAGCTAACAAAATAAATAAGAAATGGTTAGATATTTCAAGGCAACTGGATTACTAATAATTTTTGATCATACTCAGTAAATATGATTCAAAAGTACATGGATACTTATGTCAGAGTGTATTAAACGTATCGTAGATACTGGGTGGAAAAATATCTTTCACTCGGGGCACTCCATCTACACTCCTGGAAATGGAAAAAAGAACACATTGACACCGGTGTGTCAGACCCACCATACTTGCTCCGGACAGTGCGAGAGGGCTGTACAAGCAATGATCACACGCACAGCACAGCGGACACACCAGGAACCGCGGCGTTGGCCGTGGAATGGCACTAGCTGCGCTGCATTTGTGCACCGCCGCCGTCAGTGTCAGCCAGATTGCCGTGGGCATGCGGGAGGCCGGGTGGACGTACCGCCGAATTGCTCAACACGTGGGGCGCGAGGTCTCCACAGTACATCGACGTTGTCGCCAGTGGTCGGCGGAAAGTGCACGTGCCCCTCGACCTGGGACCGGACCGCAGTGACGCACAGATGCACGCCAAGACCGTAGGATCCTACGCAGTGCCGTAGGGGACCGCACCGCCACTTCCCAGCAAATTAGGGACACTGTTGCTCCTGGGGTATCGGCGAGGACCATTCGCAACCGTCTCCATGAAGCTGGGCTACGGTCCCGCACACCGTTAGGCCGTCTTCCGCTCACGCCCCAACATCGTGCAGCCCGCCTCCAGTGGTGTCGCGACAGGCGTGAATGGAGGGACGAATGGAGACGTGTCGTCTTCAGCGATGAGAGTCGCTTCTGCCTTGGTGCCAATGATGGTCGTATGCGTGTTTGGCGCCGTGCAGGTGAGCGCCACAATCAGGACTGCATACGACCGAGGCACACAGGGCCAACACCCGGCATCATGGTGTGGGGAGCGATCTCATACACTGGCCGTACACCTCTGGTGATCGTCGAGGGGACACTGAATAGTGCACGGTACATCCAAACCGTCATCGAACCCATCGTTCTACCATTCCTAGACCGGCAAGGGAACTTGCTGTTCCAACAGGACATTGCACGTCCGCATGTATCCCGTGCCATTCAACGTGCTCTAGAAGGTGTAAGTCAACTACCCTGGCCAGCAAGATCTCCGGATCTGTCCCCCATTGAGCATGTTTGGGACTGGATGAAGCGTCGTCTCACGCGGTCTGCACGTCCAGCACGAACGCTGGTCCAACTAAGGCGCCAGGTGGAAATGGCATGGCAAGCCGTTCCACAGGACTACATCCAGCATCTCTACGATCGTCTCCATGGGAGAATAGCAGCCTGCATTGCTGCGAAAGGTGGATATACACTGTACTAGTGCCGACATTGTGCATGCTCTGTTGCCTGTGTGTATGTGCCTGTGGTTCTGTCAGTGTGATCATGTGATGTATCTGACCCCAGGAATGTGTCAATAAAGTTTCCCCTTCCTGGGACAATGAATTCACGGTGTTCTTATTTCAATTTCCAGGAGTGTATCTGTAAGATAAATCATAATTTTTACTATGTTACAGCTGCATAAAATGCACATCATCGTCTTCTTTTCATATCTCAGAGATGAATCGTCGTGGGATTCATGGTATACGATTAACGTAATGGATGGAAAGACTGGCTCAGTCAGCTTTCCTAAGCTGGAACCATCGCTAATCGTCAGCGTTACATTGGTGAAAGCACTAATTTTTTCATCCAAAAAATAAAAATACTCTGCACAGAATGGAGAATCCTTCCTGCATATTCTGCATAGCAGTCAGACGTGATGACCTTTTACTTCTACCTATACATTAAGATGTACGAATAAAAAACCTCAAAAGGGACGGCACCACCTTAAGCCTTAGTAGCTCGAAACTAACGGAGAGGAAACAGCGTCGTGCTTCGTCTTTTCCAAACGCTGTCTCTTGCTGCGACTATTTCACTATTTTTTATTCCCATTGCTGTTTTTGTAAATTGCAGGCACAGTGATACTATACTGTAGTCAATTGTAAAAGAGGGCCGGCCGGAGTGGACGAGAGGTCCTAGGCTCTACAATCTGGGACCGCGCGACCGCTACGGTCTCAGGTACGAATCCTGCCTCGGGCATGGATGTGTGTGGTGTCCTTAGATTAGTTAGGTTTAAGCATTTGTAAGTTCTAGGGGACTGATGACCTCACAAGTTAAGTCCCATAGTGCTCAGAGTCATTTTTTGTAAAAGAGGTATCTCAAGTCAAACAGTGGTTCGTATTTATCAAGGATTCTATTGTCTGCTGGTAGACGGACACTTTTCGTAAAGGCAGGTGTGGTAAGGAAATGATAGAGGGTTTTATGAAACGTCCAGTTAGCCATACTGAAAGAAAACAACTATGAATTCAATCCATAGCTTCTACATTTAAAACTAAGCACTTACCTTTTCAAATACGCTAGCTATTTGTTTACTACCACTTTGTTTCGCTTGCCAAGTGCGGTAAATATGCCTACGAATATAACGTCTGTGTATTTTTAATATGTTACGTTTAGTTTTAACAATGGCTATCTACATACACACTTTTTCAGTGTATTGTCAATACCGGAATGGGCAGTGGCTATGATGCTTAATTTTGTACACGATGGTCCCCTATTAATTTCAAAATGAAATGTATGTACTTTTTTCCAACTACTGCAGTGTCGGATGAATATCAATAACCGTCCATTGTCAGTAGACATTTGTTGTTATATAATTCATTTAGTATGCGTCTTTTGTTAGGCCACATGGTCTTAATTTCCTTCAAAACGTTACAGATGATACAATATTGGCTAATGGCAGTTATTTTAAGAAGTACATAAACACCAATACTGGCAGATATTCACGCGTACTAATTTGACTCTTCGTATGAAGTCCTATGTTGCTGTATCGTGGCTTAATAAGAAGACACGGTGGCTCCATACCACGTTGTAAAGGGTTTGAAGAGCTTAATCTGATCCCGAGTATGTGCTAAGTCTGATCCAATTTCAGGGATAGGCTGCACATACTATGTAAACGACAACGTTCGATACAGCGTATCATTTCATCTCCTTCAGACAGAGCACCATTTAGTCCTGTAAATGCATGATCAGTATTTCTGTCAAATGTATGAATACAGTTGTCTGTTTTGATTGTGTGCACAGGATGTGATTAGCGATTTCATATTGCAGAGAACAGGATTCTAATTTTTGAACCTTAATGCCATTTTATTGTAAGAAATTCTAAAAAAATTAATTGAGATGATTATCAGAGTTCTAAAATAATTGTTTTGTACAGTACAAGTGAGAAATCCCCCTCATGAACCATGGACCTTGCCGTTGGTGGGGAGGCTTGCGATACAGATAGCGATAACGTAGGTGCAACCACAACGGAGTGGTATCTGTTGAGAGACCAGACAAACATGTGGTTCCTGAAGAGGGGCAGCAGCCTTTTCAGTAGTTACAGGGGCAACAATCTGGATCATTCACTGATCTGGCCTTATAATACTAACCAAAACGGTCTTGCTGTGCAGGTACTGCAAACGGCTGAAAGAAAAAGGGAAACTCGAGCCGTAATTCTTCCCGAGGGCATGCAGCTTTACTGTATGGTTAAATGATGATGGCATCTTCGTGGGTAAAATATTCCGGAGGTAAAATAGTCCTCCATTCGGATAGCCAGGCGGGGACTACTCAGGAAGACGTCGCTGTCAGGAGAAACAAAAGTGGCATTCTACGGATCGGCGCGTGGAATGTCAGATCCCTTAATCGGACAGGTCTGTTAAAAAACTTAAAAAGGGAAATGGATCAGTTAAAGTTAGATATAGTGGGAATTAGTGAAGTCCTTTGTCAGGAGGAACAAGACTTCTGGTCAGGTGAATACAGAGTTATAAATAAAAAATCAAATAGGTGTAATGCTGGAGTAGGTTTAATAATGAATAAAAAAACAGGAGTACAGGCAAGCTATTACAATCAGCATAGTTAACGCACTATTGTGGCCAAGATAGACACGAAGGCCACGCCTACCTCAGTAATACAAGTTTATAGGCCAACTAGCTCTGCAGATGACGAAGAGATTGATCAAATGTGTGATGAGACAGACGAAATTATTCAGATAGTGAAGGTAGACGAAAATTTAATAGTCATGGGTAACTGGAATTCGATAGTAGGAAAACGAAGGGAAGGAAACGTAGTAGGTGATTGTGGAATGGGTCTAACAAATTAAAGAGGACGTCGCCTGGTATAATTTTGCACGGAGCATAGCTTAATCATAGTGAACACTTGGTTCAAGAATCATGAATGAAGGTTGTATACATGGAAGAGACCTGGAGATACTAGAAGGTTTCAGACAGATAACGGTAAGACAGATATTTAGGAACCAGGTTATAAATTATAAGACATTTCCAGGGGAAGATGTGGACTCTGACCCCAATCTATTGGTTATGAACTGTAGATTAAAACTGCTAAAAGGTGGGAGTTTAAGGAGATGGGACCTGGATAAACTGACAGACCTAGAGGTTTTAGAGAGTTTCAGGAAGAGCATCATGAAACAGTTTACAGGCTTGGGGGAAAGAAATACAGTAGAAGACTAATGGGTACCTTTGAGGGATGAAATAGTGAAGGTAGCAGAGGATCAAGTAGGTAAAACGACGAGGGCTAGTAGAAATCCTTGGATAACAGAAGAAATATTGAATTTAATTGATGAAAGGAGAAAATATAAAAATGCAGTAAATAAAGCAGGCAAAAAGGAATACCAACGTGTCAAAAATGAGATCGACACGAAGTGAAAAATGGGTAAGCAGGGATGGCTAGAGGTCAAATGTAACGATGTAGAGGCATATCTCACTAGGGGTAAGATAGATACTGTCTACAGGAAAATTAAAGAGACGTTTGGAGAAAAGAGAACCACTTGTATGAATGTCAAGAGCTCAGATGGAAACCCAGTTCTAAGCAAAGAAGGGAAAGCGGAAAGGTAGAAGAAACATATAGAGGGTCTATACAAGTGCGATGTACTTGAAGACAATATTATGGAAATGGAAGAGGATGTAGATGAAGATGAAATGGGAGATATGATACTGCGTGAAGAGTTTGACAGAGCACTCAAAGACCTAAGTCGAAACAAGGCCCCGGGAGTAGACAACATTCCATTAGAACAACTGGCAGCCTTGAGACATCCAGCCCTGACAAAACTCTACCATCTGGTGAGCAGGATGTATGAGAAAGGCCAAATACCGTCAGATTTCAAGAAGAATATAATAATTCGAATCCCAAAGAAAGCAGGTGTTGACAGATGTGAAAATTGCCGAACTATCAGTTTTACAAGTCTATGGCGGCAAAATATTAACGCTAACTCTTTACAGACGAATGGAAAAACTGGTAGAAGCCGGCCTCGGGGAAGAACACTTTCGATTCTGTAGAAATGTTGGAACACTTGAGGCAATACTGACCCTACGACTTATCGTAGAAGATAGACTGAGGTAAGGCAAACGTACGTTTCTAGCATTTGTAGACTTAGAGAAACCTTTTGACAATGTTCACTGGAATGTTCTCTTTCAAATTCTGACGGTGACAGGGAGCGAAAAGCTATTTACAATTTATGCAGAAACCAGATGGCTGTTATAAGAGTCGAGGGGCATAAAATGGAAGCAGTGGTTGGGAAGGGAGTGAGATAGGTTTGTATCCTATCCCCGATGTTATTCAATCTGTATTTTGAGCAAACAGTAAAGGAAACAAAAGATAAATTCGGAGTAGGTATTAAAATTCACGGAAAAGAAATGAAAACTTTGAGGTTCGCTAGTGACAGTGCAATTACGTCACAGACAGCAAAGGATTAGAATAGGGAATGAGACACTTAAAGTAGTAGATGAGTTTTGCTATTTGGGGAGCAAAATAACTGATGATGGTGGAAGTAGAGAGTATATAAAATGTAGACTGGCAATGTCAAGGAAAGCGTTTCTGAAGAAGTGAAATTTTTTAACATCGAGTATAGATTTAAGTGTAAGGAAGTGTTTTCTGGAAGTATTTGTATGGAGTGTAACCATGTATGGAAGTGAAGCATGGACGATAAATAGTTTGGACAAGAGGACAAGAGAAGCTTTCGATATGTGGTGTCACAGAAGAATGCTGAAGATTAGATGGGTAGATCACATAACTAATGAGGAGATATTTAATAGAATTGGCGAGAAGAGAAATTTGCGGCACAACTTGACAAGAAGATAGGGACTGGTTGGTAGAACATGTTCTGAGGCATCAAGGGATCACAAATTTAGTACTGGAGGGCAGAGTGGAGTGTAAAACTAGTCGAGGGAGACCAAGAGATGAGTACACTAAGCATATTCAGAAGGATGTAGGTTGCAGTAGGTACTAGGAGATGAAGACGCTTGCACAGGATAGAGCAGTATGGAGAGCTGCATCTAACCAGTTTCTATACTGAAGTTGACAACAACAACAACAAGAAGTGAGAAATTTCAAAGTAACTTTAAAAACAAAGTATGGGCTTACAGATAGTTCAGATAGTTTTTTGCTACTTTGTTACTGTCGAGTCAAAATGAAAACTGAAATTTCTAGCAGAATCTGTTAGTTTAAGGTAATGTTATAAACTATGTAATTTACAATTCTAAAACTATTTCACTGCATAATTGTGTTACTTTGAGTAATGTTACTTTGCGGTGTTGTTTTATCACTGTTGCAACAGCGTTGTCATAGTAACATAGCTTTTGAACATCTAGAGTTAGTTAGGAGATGAATCACGCCGATAAACATTACTATGGGAACATGGTTTCAGTAATGGATTTCAGCACTGCTTGCATTTGGTACGAAGAATTTTCCTCATTTAAGTATTGCACTGATATTTACGAACTGTTTCCATTTATTATCAGTTGCTCAGTTTGAAGCAATATTGACTATGGCTGTTTCAAAAATAAAAGCTTTTTGTCATATCGCTGCCAGTCACAAAAGTTGTTGTTATTAATGAAGCAAAATGTTTCATGGCTTAAATCTCATCTTCAGACTACAGCAGCAATAGAAGAAAATTTAATTAATGTGTCTGTGTATACTTTTGTTCAATGTTTTGCATTGGCATTGTAGCCTGAAGATAAGGGTGATACCTCGAAATATCTTGCTTTATTAAATAATTTGAAAGTTAACAAATCTTGTGACTGATAGGGTTGCCTGAAAAACCTGTACATAAAGAAGAGCGATTAAAAATTGTAGTGAAGGCTGCGCCTATTTAACAATCGTGTGATTAACTATCTACTAAATAGCTACAGTTAACACAACTGCAGTTGTGATGTCTGTTTTGAACACTATAAAGTTAACCTAAAATATTCAGGTCTTCGCGAACATATCTGAAACCGTAATTGTTTGTAGTTTTGGTAAACAAAGTGAAAGAACAAAAGATTTTCTTCATCTTAGCGGAAATTTGTATCGTACGGTTCCACATGTTCTGCCGTCTGAGACAGTCCAAAGAAGACTCCACTGAGACAGTACAAAGAAGACTCCAAAGGCAGAACTGCAGCACAAACCCCTACACCAATCACCTGAAATGTTTAATTCCTATTGGATGATGATTTGGACAGATAATCAGATAAGCTCCAGCACTCAGATACTCGCGATAATCCCTAACTCATCCAGTTCGAGTACAGAGAGCAAATTATCAAGAAAGCTTCTGAATTCACGAAACTGAATTTAATTAAAACAAACCAAAATTCAAATTATTCCCAGAAATGATATAATAATTGATTCAACATCTAGATTTTCTGTATTGTTGTCAGTCAAACACAACCATCCCATTACTACCACTGTTCACATTATTTTGCCTATCCCCTGTGTGTCTTATCACCCTCTCCCTTCTTCTTGTCAGTTTTTGCATATATTCCTTTCCTTACAAGTTCAGTGGAGTATCCCCGCGTGCTTTATCTTACCACTCCACTAATTGTGAACATTTTTCTGTAGCACTATATCTCAAACGCTTCGCTTCTCTTCTGTCCTGGTTTTCCATACTGTCCTTTATTCACTACCATACAATGCTGTCCCCCAAACGTACGTTCTCAAGAATTTCTTCCTCAAATTAAGGACTATGTTTGACAGCAGTAGATTTCTCCTGGCTGGGAATGCCGCTTTGGCCTGTGCTACTCTTCTCTTTATGTCCTCCTTGCTTCGGCTGCCATGGGCTTTGTTGCTTGCAAGGAGGCAGGATTTCTTAATCTCGTCTACCTTGTGACCACCAATTTTGACGTTTTTTCTCACTCATCTTACTTATGCTATTTCTCCTCACTTTTGCCTTTTTGTGGTTTATTCTCAATCCATATTCTATACGCGTTAGATTGTCTGTTCCATTCGACAGATCCAGTAATTCTTCTTCATATTCACTGAGGATAGCATTGCCGTCAACGAGTGTTATCAACGATATCCTTTCAGCCTGAATTTTAATCCAGCAATTGAGCATTTCTTTTACTTTGCCCCGTTGTTTCTTCGACGTAGATTGAACAGTAGGAGCAGAAGATCACATCCCTGTGGTACACACTTTTTAGTCTGCGTACTTCATTTATTGTTTTCAGGTCACTCCCCACTTTGTTCTTGTACATGCTGTACACTGTCTGCCTTCGTCTTCATCTTACTCGTGTTTTTCTCAGGATTTCGGACAACTTGCACCATTTTAAGTAGTCGAATGCTTTTTGCCAGTCGAGAGATCCACCCAACGTGTCTTGCTTTGTCTTCAATCCTGTTTCCATTATAAAGCGGAAAGTCAGAACTGCCTCTCTGGTAACTTTTCCTTTCCTAAAGCCAAACAGATAGTGTTGCAACTGACCCTCAATTTTCTTCTCCGTTCTTCTGTATGATATTGTTGTCAGCAACTTGGAAGCACTAGCCGTTAGATCGATTCCGCGATAGTTGTCGCACTTATCAGTTCTTGAAATCTTCGGAATTGTGTGGATGATGTTTTTTCCGAAAGTCTAATGATATGTCGCCTGTCAGATAGATTCTGCTCACAAGATGAGATAGACATCTGGTTGTCTTCTTATAGGAGACATAACACATGGTAGTCACAAACAAACAACATTGAAATGCAATTTCTGAATGAGTATACCAATGCATAATGTTTCTATATCTACAGAACACACAGGGAGGTCAGAAACAGATAACCTTGTAATGGTGTTAAAGGGTAGGTTGCGCTGACAAATAATTCAGAAGAAAAGTATAGGTATTTCGAGTCGTTTGCAAATTAATTAGGATTGAATTAGCCAATCTGGCCGCTGTGGGCGCAGAATCAAGCGGCCCACCACATACGATTAACATCAGTTGTAATCATGGCGTACACGACAGCGCACGCACATGCTCATCTGTAGCATGGGTTCGATCCTCACTGCCGTCACATGCCCACTTTTTATATCGCTCTCTTTATTCGGTTTTAGGAAACCAAACGAAGAACACGTTTGGCGATACTGTCACCAGCAGCTTGCTGGAATTTGAGTGCGCAGCTGCCTGATCGGCTAATGATAATGCTACACTACTGGCCATTAAAATTGCTACACTACGAAGATGACGTGCTACAGACACGAAATTTAACCGACAGGATGCTGTGATATGGAAATGATTAGCTCTTCAAAGCATTCACACAAGGTTGGCGCCGGTGGCGGCACCTACAACGTGGTGACATGAGGAAAGTTCCCAACCGATTTCTCATACACAAACAGCAGTTGACCGGCGTTGCCTGGTGGAACGTTGTTGTTATGCCTCGTGTAAGGAGGAGAAATGCGTACCATCACGTTTCCCACTATGATAAAGGTCGGATTGTAGCCTATCGCGATTGCGATTTATCATATCGCTAGATTGCTGCTCGCGTTGGTCGGGATCCAATGACTGTTAGCAGAATATGGAATCGGTGGGTTCAGGAGGGCAATACGGAAGGCCGTGCTGGATCCCAAAGGCCTCGTATAATTAGCAGTCGAGATGACAGGCATCTTATCCTGATGGCTTCAACGAGTCGTGCAGCCACTTCTCTATCCCTGAATCAACAGATGGGGACGTTTGCAAGACAACAACCATTTGCACGAACAGTTCGGCGACGTTTACAGCATAATGGACTATCAGCTCGGAGAGCATGGCTACGGTTACCCTTGACTCTGCATCACAGACACGAGCGCCTGCGATGGTGTACTCAACGACGAACGTGGATGATCGAATGGCAAAACGTCATTTTTTCGGATGAATCTAGGTTCTGTTTACAGCATCATGATGGTCGCATCCGTGTTTGGCGACATCGCGGTGAACGCACATTGGAAGCGTGAACTCACCATCGCCATACTGGCGTATCACCCGGCGTGATCGCGTGTCGTGCAATTGGTTACACGTCTCGGTCACCTCTTGTTCGCATTGACAGCACTTTGAACAGTGGACATTACATTTCAAATGTGCTACGACCCGTGGCTCAACCCTTCATTCTATCCCTGCGAAACCCTACATTTCAGCAGGATAATGTACGACCGCATGTTGGAGGTCATGTACGGGCCTTTCTGGATACAGAAAATGTTCGACTGCTGCCCTGGCAAGCACATTTTCCAGATCTCTCACCAATTGAAAACGCCTGGTCAATGGTGGCTGAGCAACTGGCTCGTTACAATACACCAGTCACTACTCTTGATGAATTGTGGTATCGTGTTGAAGCTGCATGGGAAGCTGTACCTGAATACGCCATGCAAGCTCTGTCTCACTCAATGCCCAAGTGTATCAAGGCCGCTATTAAGGCCAGAGGTGGTTGTTCTGGGTACTGATTTCTCAGGATCTATGAACCCAAAATGCGTGAAATTGTAATCATATCCCAGTTCTGGTATAATATATTTATCCAATGAATACCCCTTTATCATCTGCATTTCTTCTTGGTGTAGCAATTTTAGTGGCGAGTAGTGTAATTAACTCGAAAACGGTGCAACTTGTGGAATTTCTTTATTAAGAATTATTTTTCAGGACAATCTACCCTGCAATACCGTTACAAGATTTGAGACTGCTTCTGACCCTCTGTAGATGCCGTTGCTACTGCCTACTTTGTAGCGTTGCATTGAATGTTGTCATTTGCATATTTAAGAGCGCAGTTCACTCCCTCCGAATTTGACGGTATTTGCATACTGTCTTCGTGGATTTACAGTCTTAAAGACTAGCAGTGTACCGCTAAAGATAAAGGTACCACAAAGCAGAAGCATTTCATTCTTTGGTTAAAACTGTAAGTTTTGCCTCGTACAAGGAAGGAAAAAGTAGAGAAGTGAAATGAAAATTTTTTCGGAGAGGCCAGAAATACCCAGCGGTTTTGTTGAAGAAACACGGAATAGTGAAACGAGGTAAAAGGTGCTGGTGGTGAGAGGGACGGAAGCAGCGGTCCCTGCATCACAAACGGGCTCGCCTTTGGCCAATACCTGTTTGCATGTAGCAGAGCTTCTCGCGAAGACGCGCGGCGCCTTGAGAGTAATGGCGGGACAGCTCGTCGCCGGCGCTTTGCTGCGCGCTGCCCCGGCAGCAGGTCCCCTCTGAGAGGCAGCCATGTTTTATATATCAGGACGCGGCGCGCATCCAATTGAATTCCTGGCGGCGATCCGAGGAAGCCCGCCGCCCCGTTCTGTCGGAGACGCAATTCGACGCGGCCGGACCGAGCTGCCGCTCGCATGCCGCCTCGCCAGCTGTCGGCATCCGGCGCCCGGCGTCCGCGCCGCCCTTGACGCCGCTTCGCCAACGAGGACCGGCGCCGCCGGAAAAAGCCGGCGCACGGCGAAGTCGGTGGTACCGCGGTCGCACGGCACTGCGTTGCCCCTCTGTTTTGTGTCGTTGAATTTGTATTTCTACATTTCTTATAAATTCTCTTCATCTGTTTCCACTTTTATAATTAGAACGCAGCAGTAAACTATTAAACATCCCCTCAGAAAAATTGATGAATTAGTGTGCTGATAAACCTCTAACATTATTTGATTTTCAAACTGCTGGTAATTAGAACGCAGCAGTAAACTATGAAACGTCCCCTCAGAAAAAATAATGAATTAGTGTGGTGATAAACCTCTAACATTATTTGATTTTCAAACAGCTGAGCAGAACTGAACGTACTCAGACATTTCGCTCTTTACTTATTCTGATCAACACTAAACTGACACACAATATTTTTAGCGCAACGCAATCTGACTTTCTAAAATCCCTACAAAAGAATGGGCCTGACCAACAAGAACCTATACCTTTCACGAATCACTTACCTCACAAAAATCTTCGTTACTCGAACTACTGCAATACAGAGAGCGCCACTGCTGCCAGCTAAATAAAAGATTCAAACTACTAAAGGCACTAACTACTGATAGGCATAGATAGCAAATGAAAGATTTTGATAGATAACAAACAATGCATTTACCTTAATAATGTTCAAAAGTCATAATATATATTGCAGTTCATGACATCCAGTCTTACAAATTTCAAAACTCCGCCATTTCTCTCCCCACATCCACCACTCCTGGCGGCTCACCTCCAACTGCGCAACGCTACGCGCTGTACAGATCCAACTGCCCAACACTATAATAGCAAACAACAATACAAACCAGCCACAGACTGCACACAGCGCAGCCAGTGATTTTCATACAGAGCCCTACGTTGCGTTACCAATAAAAAAAAACCTAAACAGCCTACTTAAAACTAGTACCTCCTTCCTGAAGAGACGTTTAGTCGAGACCAATGTAGTTTACTATGATGGGCCATAACATTACGACCACTGCCTAACACGAGATTAAATACCACCGGTCTCTATTGCTGTTATGAGATAGTGATATACAAACAGGGTGTTTCACTAAATGTGTTTGCCTCTGTAAGTTACGAAGTAATACGCGACGGAAATATTTATTGCGGTAGGTCACCATAAGAAACGTTACACTGTCTGCCGAGCTATGAACATAGTTTATTTTGTTATCATCCAAAGAATTACAGCAAAAAGATACAATTGTATAAATGGAACAATAGTTATTTCTATCATGCACTGGAATCAGTAACACCAGCTGTGTATACATTAATTTAATTTACTTTCCTATCGCTTTTAGTTTGGGAGTTACGACCCTTCAAAGTTTCCGGGGCAGACACCACACATGCTGCGCATTCCGCAATGCGCCTTCTAAATGTGGTGCGACCGAGTAGTAATGTCGCCGGTGTCACGGATCGAGAAGTTTCCTCGATGCGCTGTTAGACTGCAGACTGTCACCGCACACGTCCATATACCCTACAGATCGAGCCACACAAACAAACGGGACCTCAATATACCACAGTTAGTGACATCGGATGGAGATAGGATACACGAACAACGAGCACGTTGACATGTTGCTGAGGCTGGGCGAGTGTCGACACGATGCCACTTGTAATGGTACTTGAATTACGCAACCATTACGGCAGCTCACCTGAACCTCTCGATACCAGCAATATTCTACTGTGTTGCTGTAAAGTACTTGACATATTTCTGAGACAACATTCAGATTTGATTTCATTAATGTAGAGGTACTTTGATACATCGTGTTAATGTTCCAATGATATTATTCTTATGTGTATTTTTTCTTTTGTCGCTATGATCTTTGACGTACTTGTAACTCTGATTTTTGGGCGCGTAAGCGGTTATTAGTTAGTTGTTAGAGAGTCGGACCTTGAGAAGGTCAAGTCTTGGACGTCATGTTGGAAAGACGCATAACGTAGTCAGCTTATAAAACGTGAACTTTAACAGTGGCTGTGAGGAAGATGTTTTCAAGTATGTTTTGTATTGTGAAGTGACGTTTGTGTGTTACGTGATATTGCAAGAAAAGCAATTAAAAAGGAAGTGTAACTTAAATTCGGAGTGCTGATGACTGTTTTTTAGATCACTATTGTGCTAAATTTGAAAGGTTTAATCATTAAGAATGGTTTCTGTAGCGCATCTACAAAACTTTTGAATGTAGCAGAATAAAACCTAGGCCTCTTTGCATCCGAACTTGGAATCATCACCACCCAGATTTTCGACGATTGAGCCATGATTTTACAATGTGACCGCCGTTGGAAACACGAAAAGATGAGTGCCCAGTTTATTCATTATTGCATGAAATGACTTTATTAACTGTGCTCTAATGACACTTGATACATAATAACTTAGTTGTTGTCCGAAAATGCAGTATTTAGCAGCGTGAGCAACACCACAATCTTTATTAAATTTTGAATTTTGTTGTGGTAGGGTTGTTAGACACTGAAACAGCCATGGCGTACGTCGTGAAATATCCTAGGCGAAGAGCTGTGGCAGCCATTACGTTCTTACGTGCCGAACAACGACTTCGGCAAACAGGCAGCTTGGTAATGCGCCGCAGTAACAGACGAAGAACTGCAAGAAGTGAGGAGATGGACGTGTCTGTTTTAGCTGCAGTAGACCACGATCCTCATGTCAACTTACGAGCCGTTGCTGCAGTAGCTGGTGTCAGTCTCACATCTGTGTGGCGTATAGTACACAGCCACAGGTTTCACCCGTACCGCCTTTCACTGACCCACGAGCTGCATGGGAACGATTTCCGTGCGAAATCTGTGAATGGGCCATACGTAATTTCATGCAGGGCCCTTTACAAGGCGTTATGTTTTCTGATGAGTCCAATTTCATAAATTAGGGTGCAGTGAATCGCCATAACGTGCAAACCTGGGCCGGAGACAATCCTCGGTGGGTACGACTTGTAGACCGTCAACGTCAGTGGTCTATTAGTGTATGTTATGGAATTCTTGGGGATGAAATCATCGGTTCACACTACTTACCAGGTACACTGACAGGTGAGATATATCGCGCGTTTGTAGTCGACAGTTTGGGTGTTCTCCTGGAACATTTGTGACCACACACGAGAGTCCATATGTGGAAGCAGCACGATGGTCACCCAGCCCATTCTGCGCGTGCTGTTGTGGAATAACTAAACAACAGGTTTGCAGGAAGGTGGTTGAGGCACCACGGTCCTCATTCATGGCCCTCAAGGTCACCCGATTTAACATTAGTTTTCTTCTTGTGGGGATATCTAAAGGATCGTGTTTATTTCACTGAGCCCACATCGCAAGATGATCTAAAACGGCGCATCGAGGACGCATGTTGCTCCGTGACACCAGTGATGTCACATCCCGTCCGCAGATCCTTCAGAAGGCGCATTGCATTGTGCATTCAAGAACGTGGATACACATTTGAACATCTCATTCCCACCACCAGAACATCCATCACCCACTTCACAGCCGTATATTATGTGCTGCGTGTGGTATCTGCCCCTGAAACTTTGAAGGGCTGTAGCTCCCAAATTAAAAGTGATAGGTATGTAACTTAAACTGATGTATACACAGCTGGTGTTACTGATTCCAGTGCATGATAGAAACAAGTATTGTTCAATTTAAAAAAACTGTATCTTTTTGTTGTAACTCTTTGGATAATAACACAATAAACTATGTCTGTAACTCGGGAGACAGTGTAACGTTTCTTATGGTGACCTACCGCAATAAATATTTCAGTCGCCCATTACTTCGTAACTTACAGAGGCAAACAAATTTAATGAAGCACCCTGTATATACAGATGGCGGTCGTACTCCGTACACAAGGTATGAAAGGGCAGTGCATTGGCAGAGCTGCTATTTGTACTGAGATGATTCATGTGGTTTCCGACGTGACTGCGGCCGCACGACGGGAATTAATAGACTTTGGACGCAAAATGATTGTTGGAGCTAGGATCGTGGGACATTCTAGTTCCGAAATCGTTAGGGAATACAATCTTCCTAGATCCACAGTGTCAAGGGTGTGCCTAGAATACCAAATATCATGCATCCCCTCTCACCACGGCCAACGCAGGGGCTGTCGATCTTCACTTGACGACCGAGAGGAGGGACGTCAGCGTAGAGTTGCCAGTGCTAGCAGACGAGCAACACTGCATGAAACAACTGTAGAAGTCAGTGTGGGATGTACGAAGAACGTATCCGTCAGGACAGTGCAGAGAAATTCGGCGTTGATGAGATATGGAAGCAGATGACCGACGCGAATGCCCTTGCTAACAGCACGACATCGCCTTGGGCTCGTGGCCTAATCGATTGGACCATATACGACTGGAAAAAGCGTGGCGTGGTCAGACGAGATTCGATTTTAGCTGGTTGGTGCTAATGGCAGGGTTAGAGAGTGGCGCAAACCCCACAAAGCCACGGACCCTAGTTGCAACAAGGGAAGTCATTTGAAGCTATTAGTTGATTTCGTATTCCCAAATGACGATGGAATTTTTATGGATGGCAATGTGCCATGTTACCGGGCCACAATTGTTTGCGATTGATTTGAAGATCATTCTGGACTATTCGAAGGAAACGATTTGGTCCCGTAGAACATTTATGTGGCATAATAGAGACGTCGTTGGTGCACAACATCCTGCACCAGCAATACTTTCGCAATTTTTGACAGCTATAGAGGCCTCGAGTTTCAATATTTCTGCAGGGGATTTCAAACAACTTGGGGAAACACCCTGTATATACGTCACGGTCCACATTCATAGCCCGATAGGTGCCCCGAATTAACACAATTAGTTTTCTTCTTGTGGGGATATCTAATGGATCGTGTCTCAGGGGCAGATACACACACGCTGCGTATAACGCAATGCGCCTTTTAAACGTGGTGCGGCCGAGTTGTAACGTCGCCGTTGCCACGGAGCGAGAAACTTCCTCGATGCGCTGTTGGACTGCCGACTGTCACCGCACACGGCCGTATATGCGATTGAGAGACAAAAACGTGTCTTCTTGATGCACAATATACGCCACGTCGAGTTGCGGCACTACGCCGGGCAAAAGGAAGTCCGACTTGATATTAGGAGGTATCCCATGACTTTTGCACCTCAGCGTAAATTATCTTTATCCATTTCCTCTTTCATAATGGGAATGACGAGGAATGGCAACAATGAACCTGCATCTTCTTTCTGAAGAGACGTAGAAACCAAGAACAACAAACACTTTGCAGTAAGATCACACTGATGGGCCATACCATTACGAGCACTCTCAGACACCACATTAGATACCATCTGGTGAGGTTACTGTCGCGTGATACGCTAAGGAAGTTAATAAACGAAGCATACGAAAATGGGGAATCACCTTAACAACGATACACGTCGCAAATTAGGAAGCATCGACAGCATGTGAGAGCTAATATGTTCCAAAAGGCCCCTCTTGAAAACGTTATTTTTTCGAGGCTAATACTTCGGGTTCTGTTAGTGATAGGTAAAATCAAGTGTTTCGGATAGTCCTTTGTCTGGGTACCATTTGTATACCCAACAGAAGGATCGTCTTAGCGTCACTGTTGCACAGTACAGGTTCAAAGTGTGAATATTACACACTTCCTCCAGCTTATACAACTCGAGGAAATTGGCTGGTTCTTTCTGCTTTTGATGTGGTTAGCGGTGAAAATATGGGGACTTCGTTCATGGACTATTCCTTACAAAACTCTAACAAAAGGGTTTTCTTTACCATTTTTTGCACAAAAACCGAACCATGAATTCTAAGACGGCAACGCACAGGAAATTGCTATTTTTTTTATATATGTTCCTAAGATTCCTCCTTGAAAATTTTCTTGATGTCTTTGTCCATTTCCGAGATACAGATGGCCAACGTTACTCTACTTTTACACATAAAATAGGCACGTAAACTCCGGTGCGAGATGGGAAAGTAGTTTATAAAGTGACGTGGAAAGGAGAAATTTGCTGTAGGTATCTCCGTTCTCATCAGAAGGGTTTGGGCAATCCCATTTTGTTTTACTGAAGCGCAGGCAAAATTTTTGTGCACGTAGAATCCGATATGAGGTGTAAAATTAGTTTTGCCTGTTTAAATTTCACATATATAAACTATCAAAATTTTAATGACCCATAAAGTTATTTTCATCTACATCTAAATCTACATCTACATGATTGCTCCGCAATTCACATTTAAGTGCTTGGCAGAGGGTTCATCGAACCACAATCATACTATCTCCCTACCATTCCACTCCCGAACAGCGCGCGGGAAAAACGAACACCTAAACCTTTGTGTTCCAGCTCTGATTTCTCTTATTTTATTTTTATGTTCATTCCTACCTATGTAGGTTGGGCTCAAGAAAATATTTTCGCATTCGGAAGAAAAAGTTGGTAACTGAAATTTCGTAAATAGATCCCCTATTACGTGATAATAGAAAACGAGCTACCCTTCTTTGCACCCTTTCGATGTCCTCCGTCAATCCCACCTGGTAAGGATCCCACACTGCGCAACAATATTCTAACAGAAGACGAACGAGTGTAGTGTAAGCTGTCTCTTTAGTGGGCTGGTTGCATTTTCTAAGTGTCCTGCCAATGAAACGCAACCTTTGGCTCTCCTTCCCCACAATATTATCTATGTGGTCTTTCCAACTGAAGTTGTTCGTAATTTTTACACCCAGGTACCTAGTTGAATTGACAGCCTTGAGAATTGTACTATTTATCGAGTAATCGAATTCCAAAGGATATCGTTTGGAACTCATGTGGATCACCTCACATTTTTCGTTATTTAGCGTCAACTGCCACCTGCCAACCATACAGCAATATTTTATAAATCGCTTTGCAACTTATACTGGTCTTCGGAGGACCTTACTAGACGGTAAATTAGAGTATCATCTGCCAACTACCTAAGAGAACAGCTCAGATTGTCACCCAGGTCATTTATATAAATCAGGAACAGCAAAGGTCCCAGGACCTTTCCCTGGGGAACACCTCAGTTTTACTCATTGCTTTGCCGTCTATTACTACGAACTGCGACCTTCCTGACAGGAAATCACGAATCCAGTCGCACAACTGAGTCGATACCCCATAGCCCCGTCGCTTGATTAGAAGTCGCTTGTGAGGAACGGTGTCAAAAGCTTTCTGGAAATCTAGAAATACGGAATCAACTTGATGTCCTCTGTCGATAGCGGCCATTACTTCGTGCGAATAAAGAGCTAGCTGCGTTGCACAAGAACGATGCTTTCTGAAACTATGCTGATTACTTATCAGTAGATCATTCCCTTCGAGGTGATTCATAATGTTTGAATACAGTATATGCTCTAAAACCCTACTGCAAACTAACATCAATGATACAGGTCTGTAGTTAGATGGATTACTCCTACTACCCTTCTTAAACACTGGTGCGACCTGCGCAATTTTCCAATCTGTAGGTACAGATCTATCAGTGAGCGATCGGTTGAATATGATTGCTAAGTAGGGAGCTACTGTATCCGCGTAATCTGATAGGAACCTAATCGGTATTCAATCTGGACCTGAAGACTTGCCCGTATCAAGCGATTTGAGTTGCTTCGCAACCCCTAATGTATTTACTTCTAAGAAACTCAAGCTAGCAGCTGTTCGTGCTTCAAATTCTGGAATATTTCATTCGTCTTCCCTGGTGAAGGAATTTTGGAAAACTGCGTTCAATAACTCCGCTTTAGCGGCACAGTCGTCGGTAACAGTACCATCGGCACTGCGCAGCGAAAGTATTGACTGCGTCTTGCCGCCTGTGTACTTTACATACGACCAGAATTTCTTCGGATTTTCTATCAAACTTCGAGAAAATGTCTCGTTTTGGAACCTATTAAAGGCATCTCGCATTGAAGTCCGTGCCAAATTTCGTGCGTCTGTAAATTTTAGCCAATCTTCAGGATTTCACGTTCTTCTGAAGATCGCATTCTTTTTCCGTTGCCCCTGCAACAGCGTTCGGACCTGTTTTGTGTACCACAGGAGATCCGTTCCATCTCTTACTAATTTATGATGTATGAATCTATCAATTGCTGTTGCTACTATAGCTTTGAATTTGAGCCACATCTCGTCTACATTTGCATAGTCAGTTCGGAAGGAATGAAGATTGTCTTTTAGGAAGGCTTCTAGTGACACTTTATCCGCTTTTTTAAATAAAATTATTTTTCGTTTGTTTCTGGTGCATTAGGAAGAAAGAGTATTGAGCCTAGCTACAACGACCTATGATCACTAATCCCTGGATCAGTCATGATGCTCTCTATCAGCTCTGGATTGTTTGTGGCTAAGAGGTCAAGTGTGTTTTCGCAACCATTTACCATTCGCGTGGGTTCGTGGACTAACTGCTCGAAATAATTTTCGGAGAAAGCATTTAGGACAATCTCGGACAGACGTTTTCTGCCTACCACCGGTTTTGAACAAGTATTGTTGCCAACATACCGAGGTTAGGTTGAAGTCCCCACCAACTATAACCGTATGAGTGGGGTATTTATTTGTTACGAGACTCAAACTTTCTCTGAACTGTTCCGCAACTGTATCATCGGAGTCTCGAGGTCGGTAGAAGGAGCCAATTATTAAATTAGTTCGGCTGTTAAGTATAACCTCCACCCATACCAATTCGCACGGAGTATCTACTTCGACTTCACTACACGATAAACCACTACTGACAGACACAAACACTCCACCACCAATTCTGCCTAATCTATCTTTCCTGAACACCGTCTGAGACTTCGTAAAAATTTCTGCAGAACTTATTTCAGGCTTTAGTCAGCTTTCTGTACCTATAACGATATCAGCTTCTGTGCTTTCTATTAGCGCTTGAAGCTCAGGGACTTTCCCAGCACAACTACAACAATTTACAATTACAATTCCGATAGTTCCTTCATCCTAGAACGTCCTGTATTTGCCATGCACCCTTTGAGATTGCAGCCCACCCCGTAGTTTCCCGAAGCCTTCTAACCTAAAAAACCGCCCAGTCGACGCCACACAGCCTCCGCTACCCGTGTAGCCGCCAGCTGAGTGTAGTGAACTTCTGACCTATTCAGCGGAACCCGAAACCCCACCACCCTATGGCGCAAGTCAAGGAATCTGTAGCCAATACGGTCGCAAAACCGTCTGAGCCTCTGATTCAGACCCTCCACCCGGCTCTGCACCAATGGTCATAAGGATGACATCCCTGCATTGGCAGGGAAAAGGAGAGGACCAGAGGAAAAATGCTCCTAACGGAGTACAGAGAGGCGAATATCTCCAGCTTAAAAGATTCTGGCAGAAAAGTGTGTACCAGCTGCCTCATTCTACTACATTCCTCAGCATCTTTTAAATGTTTTTCCAAAAATTCTGGCATGCGACAATTCGCTCTTTTTCATGCTGAGATAGGAGAAATAGAGAATAGTGAGAAATAGACGGTAAAGTAATGCTGGGAGGCAGAAGACAACGGTTGTGGTATAGAAAGAGTGAAATAGACAGTGGCAGTATGAGAGAAAAAGAGGGTCAAAGCGGGAGTGGAACGTAGCTGACAGTGACAGAGCAGTGCTAAGAAAAGAGCTTGGAAGACAGTGCCTCTGGAAGAGGAATAAATAGGAGAAAGGGCAAATGGGAGAGAGACAGTGATAATGAGAGGCCGAGTCTATGGCAATGACAACGAAGAAGAGAGTGAGAGAGACTGTGAGAACAGAGAGCAACAGTGGGAAGGAATGAATGAGATAGTAGCTGTAAGTGAGAGACAGTGGCAGTGAGAGGAGGTGGTAATACAGAACGAAGGAGACTGTGACTATGAGACAAGAGACTCTGGAGGGCTTCTATTGGGGTAGTGGCAGCAATTAACATGAATAAAATGTACACTCCTGGAAATTGAAATAAGAACACCGTGAATTCATTGTCCCAGGAAGGGGAAACTTTATTGACACATTCCTGGGGTCAGATACATCACATGATCACACTGACAGAACTACAGGCACATAGACACAGGCAACAGAGCATGCACAATGTCGGCACTAGTACAGTGTATATCCACCTTTCGCAGCAATGCAGGCTGCTATTCTCCCATGGACACGATCGTAGAGATGCTGGATGTAGTCCTGTGGAACGGCTTGCCATGCCATTTCCACCTGGCGCCTCAGTTGGACCAGCGTTCGTGCTGGACGTGGAGACCGCGTGAGGCGACGATTCATCCAGTCCCAAACATGCTCAATGGGGGACAGATCCGGAGATCCTGCTGGCCAGGGTAGTTGCCTTACACCTTCTAGAGCACGTTGGGTGGCACGGGATACATACGGACGTGCATTGTCCTGTTGGAACAGCAAGTTCCCTTGCCGGTCTAGGAATGGTAGAATGATGGGTTCGATGACGGTTTGGATGTACCATGCACTATTCAGTGTCCCCTCGACGATCACCAGAGGTGTACGGTCAGTGTAGGAGATCGCTCCCCACACCATGATGCTGGTTGTTGGCCCTGTGTGCCTCGGTCGTATGCAGTCCTGATTGTGGCGCTCACCTGCACGGCGCCAAACACGCATACGACCATCATTGGCACCAAGGCAGAAGCGACTCTCATCGCTGAAGACGACACGTCTCCATTCGTCCCTCCATTCACGCCTGTCGCGTCACTACTGGAGGCGGGCTGCACGTTGTTGGGGCGTGAGCGGAAGACGGCCTAACGGTGTGCTGGACCGTAGCCCAGCTTCATGGAGACTGTTGCGAATGGTCCTCGCCGATACCCCAGGAGCAACAGTGTCCCTAATTTGCTAGGAAGTGTCGGTGCGGGATCCTATGGCACTGCGTAGGATCCTACGGTCTTGGCGTGCATCCGTGCGTCGCTGCGGTCCGGTCCCAGGTCGACGGGCACGTGCACCTTCCGCCGACCATTGGCGACAACATCGATGTACTGTGGAGACCTCACGCCCCACGTGTTGAGCAATTCGGCGGTACGTCCACCCGGCCTCCCGCAGGCCCACTATACGCCCTCGCTCAAAGTCCGTCAACTGCACATACGGTTCACGTCCACGCTGTCGCGGCATGCTACCAGTGTTAAAGACTGCGATGGAGCTCCGTATGCCACGGCAAACTGGCTGATACTGGCGGCGGCGGTGCACAAATGCTGCCGCAGCTAGCGCCATTCGACGGCCTACACCGCGGTTCCTGGTGTGTCCGCTGTGCCGTGCGTGTGATCATTGCTTGTACAGCCCTCTCGCAGTGTCCAGAGCAAGTATGGTGGGTCTGACACACCGGTGTCAATGTGTTCTTTTTTCCATTTCCAGGAGTGTACTTCAAATATGCAGAATAATCTGAGAAATGAATGTCACAAATGAAAGCCACCTTTCAACTCTAACAGAGAGACTCAAACAGGTGATGACGATGAGATGGGGTGAATAAGTGAGCGAAAATGGGTACGTTGTAATGGATGGGTATGAGCTATTTACAGCGATGGGCTAGTGGATGTGAGCGAGCAACGATTATGAGAGCTTGTGGGAGTGGAGGGGATTTTCATATTAAAGAAAGCGTGAACATGCTCATATGCCAAAATTTTTGAGAAATTTTTTAAAGATGCTGCTGAAGATTGAATGAGCCAGCTGGTAGCCTACAGTCAGTTCTTTAAACAGGAGCGCATTCACCTTTTTTTGCTCTTCGAAAGGAGCATTTTAGCACTAGTGGGTAAATCCACTGACAAAGGCAAGATTATTACGGTGCGGCGCCTATCAACAAGCATCTCCGGAACGGCGAAGTCAGTCAGCTATTCGTGCGCTGCTGTCGTGAGTTCTTATAAAATGTGAAGGACGGCAAAAGCAGGAGCAGACGATAAATTGTTAGATGTCCACACCTCGACACAGAACATGAACGTCAGACGCTTGCATGGCTGAGTAAAATGCTACTGCAGGCACAAGTGTTCACAGCACGCCATCTAGCGCACATTGTCGAATATAGAGCTCTAGTGAAAATTATGTGGGGTGGTGGGAGGATAATAATACTGAATTTGTATGTTAGTCGCCGTCTTTATCAAGAACCTGAAAACTATTTTTGCGGTCAGCCAGAGAGCGAAGGAGAACGTACTGACCATAATTTGCAGTCTGCAAATCCGCATACTTCTTGTGCTCACTGGAAGAAAATGTTCCTACTAGCTGTTTACTCAGTGGGATCAGGCACTATGATTATAAATAAAAGTTTTGAGCTATAAGTGATTTAAATATTCAGTAATAGTTCACACGCACAAACATAGTAAGATTCCTCATAATAGCCGGCCGGCATGGCCGAGCAGTTCTAGTCGCTACAGTCTGGAACCGCGCGACCGGTTCCTTAGAAACAAATCAAATGTTTGCTTGATGAGGTCTAAATACTGCACAATATGAAAGTATGGTTTATAGCGTTTAATAAACATTTTAAATATTTACTTATTTGCTCTAACAATAGAAAGATTCTATCAATTGTCTGCCGCTATCTTAGCAATTATCACAGCGGCAAATTCAAATTACGCAACTCTGTAGACATAAATGCTGAGCGTAATACAAATGTGTAAACATAAACGTACACCGGTAGTCCCAAACTCATTTTAATGAAAATAATTCGAATAAGATTGGTTCTTTAGAAACAGTGCTCATAGCACGATAGTTATAACAAACTTTTCTAGCTGATGTATGGAGCCTAAATTAATTACGCACGAGTTGCGAAGAATATTGTCTCAGGTAACATACGTCAGTGTTGTGCGCGGCTGATATTCTGTGGTTTTAATGATCATTTTGCTGAAGACAACTGTTTCCATCATAATCCATAGTTGTATACAATCTGTTGTATGAACTGTGATTTAGTGACACTTACACACCTTACAGACAACACTTTAACACGACGTTAACTTGGAGTTCTTTAGCAACTTGATCAATTCTTTAGCCAGAAGAAAAATTATTTAGTAATGACTCAATGTAATACAATAAGATTATCATTTCCATTTACAAATTAGTTTAATACCAAACCACTGAATAACGCAGCGAACGCCACAACGGCATTACGCAGTGTTGACCACGCAGCTATAGAGACAAAACCCTCGCTCGTGGGGTGGAATCAGAGCTAACTATTTGTAGTATCGTTCCCAGAACCTATCGCGGTCCTCTGGTTTGGAGCCGAGTGGAAGGCTTAAACCAGAAGCTCAGACGATTCTGCTGAGATCTGGGGTGCAAATTTCTCGACCTCCGCTGTCGGTTGGAGAACTGTAGGGTCCCCCTGAATAGGTCAGGCGTGCACTACATGCCGGAAGCGGCTACAAGGGTAGCGGAGTACGTGTGGAGTGCACATGGGGGTTTTTTAGGTTAGAGAATTCCCTCCTTAGGCCCGACAAGACGCCTCCTGAGACGCAGCAAGGTAGGAGTAGGCAATATGCAACAGGGAATAGCAGTATTAATGTGCTAATAGTAAACTGCAGGAGCATCTAATAAGAAAGGTCCCAGACCTGCTCACATTAATAAACGGTCACAACGCCCATATAGTACTAGGGACAGAAAGTTGGCTGAAACCAGACGTAAACAGTAATGAAATCCTAAACTCAGATTGGAATGTATGCCGCAGAGACAGGCTGGACAGTGAAGGGGGAGGCGTGTTTATAGCGATTAGAAGTGCAATAGTATCGAAGGAAATTGACGGAGATCCGAAATGTGAAATGATTTGGGTCAAGGTCACGGTTAAAGCAGGCTCAGACATGGTAATTGGATGTCTCTATAGGCCCCCTGTCTCAGCAGCTGTTGTGGCTGAGCACCTGAAGAATAATTTGAAAAATATTTCGAGTAGATTTTCTCTGGGTGGAGATTTTAATTTGTCGGATATAGACTGGAACGCTCAAACGTTCATAACGGGTGTCAGGGACAAAGAATACAGTCAAATTGTTTTAAGTGCTTTATCGGAAAACTACCTTGAGCAGTTAAACAGAGAACCGAATATGTGGCGATAACATATTAGACCTTCTGGTGACAAACAGACCCGATCTATTTGAAACAGTTAACGCAGAACAGGGAATCAGCGATCATAAAGCGGTTAGGGCATCGATGATTTCAGACGTAAATAGAAATATTATAAAGGGTAGGAAGATTTTTCTGTTTAACAAAAGTGACAAAAAGCGGTTTACAGAGTACCTGACGGCTCAACACAAAAGTTTTGTCTCAATTACAGATAGTGTTGAAGATCAGTGAACAAAGTTCAAAACCATCGTACAATATTCGTTAGATGAGTATGTGCCACGTAAGAGCGTAAGAGATGGAAAAGAGCCACCGTGGTGCAACAACCGAGTTAGAAAACTGCTGCGGAAGCAAAGGGAACTTCTCACCAAACATAGCCAAAGCCTTGCAGACAAGCAAAAATTACGCTAAGCGAAATGTAGTGTGAGGAGGGCTATGCGAGAGGCGTTCAACGAATTCGAAAGTAAAGTTCTATCTACTGACTTGGCGGAAATGCTAAGAAACTTTGGTCTTATGTCAAAGCAGTAGGTGGAACAAAACAAAATGTCCAGACACTCTGTGACCAAAATGGTACTGAAACAGATTATGACATACTAAAGGCCGAAATACTAAATGTCTTTTTCCAAAGCTGTTTCACAGAGGAAGACGGCGCTATAGTTCCTTCTCTAGATTGTCGTACAGATGACAAAATAGTAGATATAGAAATAGACGTCAGAGGGATAGAGAAACAATGAAAATCGCTCAAAAGAGGAAAGGCCGCTGGACCTGATGGGATACCAGTTCGATTTTACACAGAGTACGCGAAGGAAATTGTCCCCCTTCTTGCAGCGGTGTACCGTAGGTCTCTAGAAGAGCGTAGCGTTCCAAAGGATTGGAAAAGGGCACAGGTCCTCCCCGTTTTCAAGAAGGGACGTCGAACAGATATGCAGAACTATAGACCTATATCTCTAACGTCGATCAGTTGCAGAATTTTGGAACATGTATTATGTTCGAGTAGAATGACTTTTCTGGAGACTAGAAGTCTACTCTGTAGGAATAGCTCGCGCTATTCGTCCACGAGACTCAGAGGGCCATAGACACGGTTCACAGGTATATGCCGTGTTTCTTGACTTCCGCAAGGCGTTAGATACAGTTCCAGGCAGTCGTTTAATGAACAAGGTAAGAGCATATGGACTATCAGACCAATTGTGTGATTTGATTGAATAGTTCCTAGATAACAGAACACAGCATGTCATTCTCAATGGAGAGAAGTCTTCCGAAGTGAGAGTGATTTCAGGTGTGCCGCAGGGGAGTGTCATAGGACCGTTGCAATTCACAATATACATTCCTGGAAATGGAAAAAAGAACACATTGACACCGGTGTGTCAGACCCACCATACTTGCTCTGGACACTGCGAGAGGGCTGTACAAGCAATGATCACACGCACGGCACAGCGGACACACCAGGAACCGCGGTGTTGGCCGTCGAATGGCGCTAGCTGCGCAGCATTTGTGCACCGCCGCCGTCAGTGTCAGCCAGTTTGCCGTGGCATACGGAGCTCCATCGCAGTCTTTAACACTGGTAGTATGCCGCGACAGCATGGACGTGAACCGTATGTGCAGTTGAGCGAGGGCGTATAGTGGTCATGCGCGAGGCCGGGTGGACGTACCGCCGAACTGCTTAACACGTGGGGCATGAGGTCTCCACAGTGGTCGGCAGAAAGTGCACGTGCCCGTCGACCTGGGACCGGACCGCAGCGACGCACGGATGCACGCCAAGACCGTAGGATCCTACGCAGTGCCGTAGGGGACCGCACCGCCACTTCCTAGCAAATTAGGGACACTGTTGCTCCTGGGGTATCGGCGAGGACCATTCGCAACCGTCTCCATGAAGCTGGGCTACGGTCCCGCACACCGTTAGGCCGTCTTCCGCTCACGCCCCAACATCGTGCAGCCCGCCTCCAGTGGTGTCGCGACAGGCGTGAATGGAGGGACGAATGGAGACGTGTCGTCTTCAGCGATGAGAGTCGCTTCTGCCTTGGTGCCAATGATGGTCGTATGCGTGTTTGGCGCCGTGCAGGTGAGCGCCACAATCAGGACTGTATACGACCGAGGCACACAGGGCCAACACCCGGCATCATGGTGTGGGGAGCGATCTCCTACACTGGCCGTACACCTCTGGTGATCGTCGAGGGGACACTGAATAGTGCACGGTACATCCAAACCGTCATCGAACCCATCGTTCTACCATTCCTAGACCGGCAAGGGAACTTGCTGTTCCAACAGGACAATGCACGTCCGCATGTATCCCGTGCCACCCAACGTGCTCTAGAAGGTGTAAGTCAACTACCCTGGCCAGCAAGATCTCCGGATCTGTCCTCCATTGAGCATGTTTGGGACTGGATGAAGCGTCGTCTCACGCGGTCTGCACTTCCAGCACGAACGCTGGTCCAACTGAGGCGCCAGGTGGAAATGGCATGGCAAGCCGTTCCACAGGACTACATCCAGCATCTCTACGATCGTCTCCATGGGAGAATAGCAGCCTGCATTGCTGCGAAAGGTGGATATACACTGTACTAGTGCCGACATTGTGCATGCTCTGTTGCCTGTGTCTATGTGCCTGTAGTTCTGTCAGTGTGATCATGAGATGTATCTGACCCCAGGAATGTGTCAATAAAGTTTCCCCTTCCTGGAACAATGAATTCACGGTGTTCTTATTTCAATTTCCAGGAGTGTACATAAATGACCTTGTGGATGACATCGGAAGTTCATTGAGGCTTTTTGTAGATGATTCTGTGGTGTATCGAGAGGTTGTAACAATGGAAAATTGTACTGAAAAACAGAAGGATTTGCTGCGAATTGACGCATGGTGCAGGGAATGGCAATTGAATCTCAATGTGGACAAGTGTAATGTGCTGCGATTACATAGAAAGATAGATCCCTTATCGTTCAGCTACAAAATAGCACGTCAGCTCCTGGAAGTAGTTAATTCCATAAATTATCTGGAAGTACGCTTTAGGGGTGATTTAAAATGGAATGATCATATAAAGTTGATCGTCAGTAAAGCAGATGCCAGACTGAGATTCATTGGAAGAATCCTAAGGAAATGCAATCCGAAAACAAAGGCAGTAGGTTACAGTACGCTTGTTCGCCCACTGCTTGAATACTGCTCAGCAGTGTGGGATCCTTACCAGATAGGGTTGATAGAAGAGATAGAGAAAATCCAATGTAGAGCAGCGCGCTTCGTTACAGGATCATTTAGTAATCGCGAAAGCGTTACGGAGATGATAGTTAAACTCCAGTGGAAGACTCTGCAGGAAAGACGCTCAGTAGCTTCTGTTAAAGTTTCCAGAACATACCTTCACCGAAGAGTCAAGCAGTATATTGCTCCCTCCTACGTATAGAGACCATGAGGATAAAATCAGAGAGATTAGAGCCCGCACAGAAGCATACCGACAATCCTTCTTTCCACGAACAATACGAGACTGGAATAGAGGGAGAACCGACAGAGGTACTCAGGGTACCCTCCGCCACACAGCGTCAGGTGGCTTGCGGAGTATGGATGTAGATGTAGATTTAGATGTAGAAAGTGTTGGATCATCACTATGCAAGGAATTTGAGCTATAGAAGCATTCATACCCGTATCTGTACTCCGTAAGCCACAGTGTGGTCTGTGACGGAGGGTACATTGTGTATTGTTCTCGTAACACATCCTTTCCCCCTTCTATTCTATTTACGACTGGTACGCGGAAAAAGTCTCGCAAGGACCACATTATAAGGGGGGTAATTACTATACTCTTAGCATTGTGGTCATACCGGGAGTTTTGTGTTGAAGGAAGTAATTTTTAGTATGTTTATGTTTAGTCTTAGGAGGAAGCCTGCAGTGCTCCTCATCCCGCTTCTAACACAACGCACTGCTGTTTGTAAAACACTGCCCTAACACTCTCATGCTGGTCAATCATTTAAAAGATTTCCATAACAAATTGCGTACATATACTCTGAATCTTATGATCCCCTCCCTCCGCCCCCCCCTCTCTCTCTCTCTCTCTCTCTCTCTCTCTCTCTCTCTCTCTCTCTCTCTCTCTCCCTCACCCCCCGCCCCCCTCTCTCTCACACTTTCTCTCTGTTTCCTTCATATAGCCTTGTAAGGGTGCAAGATTGACGAGCAATATACAAGTTTGCCGAACGGGGGGCTTGTAAACGGTAACTTTTTCGTGTTGTGAATTTCACTCGCAATAAATAGAAGTGTTAGATATACCTTTCTCTTCGCTATAAATGTGTGGTCGTTCCACCTCGCATCACTCTGGAAAGGTAAAAAATGCTTGAAAGACCGATTCCACTGATTACTCTCAGCTCATGTAGTCAAACTCACAGGACCTTCCATCTATTAACATTAATTATCTGTAAGATCCGGTCACCTGCTTATCTTAACGTGCTCGCCTCCAATGCAAGCAGGCCGTCTTGTTTCGTAGGACCAAATTAAGGAGTAAATCTGCAAGGTCATGGAACGTGTGAATACATAAAATTACAACATAAAAGTAATAAGAGATAAGAATAAAGTAAATGATGGTGGACCCTCCTAGTTGGAAAAAAATAAGGAGTGCACACACACAATAATTTAATTAAAATCGTAGTCTACTCAGAGAAAAAAGAAAGGAAACGGGATTCTGCACAAAAAAAAAAAAAAAAAAAAAAACAAATGACTCTGAGCACTATGGGATTTAGCTTCTGAGGTCATCAGTCCCCTAGAACTTAGAACTACTTAAACCTAACTAACCTGAGGACATCACACGCATCCATGCCCGAGGCAGGATTCGAACCTGCGACCGTACCGGTCGCGTGGTTCCAGACTGTAGCGCCTCGAACCGATCGGCCACACTGGCCGGCTGATTCTGCACATATCTACGAAATGATATGCGGATTAAATATTACAATGAGATTTACTATACATCACAACATAAAGGCACATGATTATCGACAAGCCGGGCGGTGTGCCGAGCGGTTCTAGCCGCTTCAGACCGGAACCGCGCTGAAGCTACGGTCGCAGATTCGAATCCTGCCTCGGGCATGGATGTGTGTGATGTCCTTAGGTTAGTTAGGTTTAAGTAGTTCTAAGTTCTAGGGGACTGATGACCTCAGAAGTTAAATCCCATAGTGCTCAGAGCCATTTGAACCATTTGATCCGGTACGGTGAACACATGAACTGCGGCGACACTGAGATAACTCGCTGGACGTTTTGTCCTGAATACAATAGGCGAAACTCGACCGTCATCAGCTTTTTCGCCAGGCGCATAAGCCAACTGATGTACGGCCCTCTCAGTATTAGCAGAAGTGCAGCCCCCAACCGGAAACCCAGTGTGCCGCGTCCTCCGGTGCTCGCCTCGCACAGGCCACCCAGGGAAGTAACCCAACATGCATAGGAATCAAGTGAAAAGTATTTTGAGCTCTCAGTACAAATACTATTACAAAAACCTTATTCGGCCTGTTAGCACCGCGAGGTGACATAAAACATTAATAAAATTTATGAAAATGAGAGGCACATGCAAAAGAGGGCATCGAACCTCTCCACTCTTCGACTGAATACAAGGAGTGACTCGTGAGGAAACTCTTCAGCTGCAATTTGAAAGCACGTGGATTATTGCTATATTTTAATTCGAGCTGTAGCTTATTGAAAATGGATGCAGCAGTATACCACACGCCTTTCTACACAAGAGTTAAAGAAGTCCGATCAAAATGCAGGTTGGATTTTTTGCCGAGTATTAACTGAGTGAAAGCTGCTTATTCTTCAGAATAAGATTATATTTGTGGTATAAACCACTTCTAACAAACACTGAACAACGCGCCCCACTACTCGGCCGCCAAATACATCACTGGCCGCACTTCTCTGGGCGGCCCGCTGCTTCCATCGCTGGCCGTCTTCACACGCACGCTCCCTTTACGTGGCCGAGAAATACACTCCTGGAAATGGAAAAAAGAACACATTGACACCGGTGTGTCAGACCCACCATACTTGCTCCGGACTCTGCGAGAGGGCTGTACAAGCAATGATCACACGCACGGCACAGCGGACACACCAGGAACCGCGGTGTTGGCCGTCGAATGGCGCTAGCTGCGGCAGCATTTGTGCACCGCCGCCGTCACTGTCAGCCAGTTTGCCGTGGCATACGGAGCTCCATCGCAGTCTTTAACACTGGTAGCATGCCGCGACAGCGTGACGTGAACCGTATGTGAAGCTGACGGACTTTGAGCGAGGGCGTATAGTGGGCATTCGGGAGGCCGGGTGGACGTACCACCAAATTCCTCAACACGTGGGGCGTGAGGTCTCCACAGTACATCGATGTTGTCGCCAGTGGTCGGCGGAAGGTGCACATGCCCGTCGACCTGGGACCGGACTGCAGCGACGCACGGATGCACGCCAAGACCGTAGGATCCTACGCAGTGCCGTAGGGGACCGCACCGCCACTTCCCAGCAAATTAGGGACACTGTTGCTCCTGGGGTATCGGCGAGGACCATTCGCAACCGTCTCCATGAAGCTGGGCTACGGTCCCGCACACCGTTAGGCCGTCTTCCGCTCACGCCCCAACATCGTGCAGCCCGCCTCCAGTGGTGTCGCGACAGGCGTGAATGGAGGCACGAATGGAGACGTGTCGTCTTCAGCGATGAGAGTCGCTTCTGCCTTGGTGCCAATGATGGTCATATGCGTGTTTGGCACCATGCAGGTGAGCGCCACAATCAGTACTGCACACGACCGAGGCACACAGGGCCAACACCCGGCATCATGGTGTGGAGAGCGATCTCCTACACTGGCCGTACACCTCTGGTGATCGTCGAGGGGACACTGAATAGTGCACGGTACATCCAAACCGTCATCGAACCCATCGTTGTACCATTCCTAGACCGGCAAGGGAACTTGCTGTTCCAACAGGACAATGCACGTCCGCATGTATCCCGTGCCACCCAAGGTGTAAGTCAACTACCCTGGCCAGCAAGATCTCCGGATCTGTCCCCCATTGTGCATGTTTGGGACTGGATGAAGCGTCGTCTCACGCGGTCTGCACGTCCAGCACGAACGCTGGTCCAACTGAGGCGCCAGGTGGAAATGGCATGGCAAGCCGTTCCACAGGACTACATCCAGCATCTCTACGATCGTCTCCATGGGAGAATAGCAGCATGCATTGCTGCGAAAGGTGGATATACACTGTACTAGTGCCGACATTGTGCATGCTCTGTTGCCTGTGTCTATGTGCCTGTAGTTCTGTCAGTGTGATCATGTGATGTATCTGACCCCAGGAATGTGTCAATAAAGTTTCCCCTTCCTGGGACAATGAATTCACGGTGTTCTTATTTCAATTTCCAGGAGTGTACATCGCTGGCTGCACTTCTCCGGGCGGCTCGCGGCTACCAGCGCTGGCCGCCTTCGCGAGCGCCCGTTTCTCAGCACACAGCAATTGGCTACGCCAGGAAACATTGCGATTGGTTTTCCCTGGAAAACAGCGACCCCAGGCGACGGCTCAATAATCTAGCAAGCCTTATATAAACCCGGCCGCCACCGCAAACGACAGTTCTCATGGGGAAGTGCAGCACGCCGTGTTCCAGCTGCTTGTGGGTGACTCGCCGCACGACTCGAGGTTACCTGGCTGCCCGGCGGAAATCTGGCGACTTCACCTGGAGAGACTGAACTTCACTGGACTTGGGAATAATTACAGGACGTGCACCCCACCATGCACATTTGGACATTGGTATAACCAAACTTTAATTATGCATTACTTCTGAATGTGAGCCTGGGTAGACGCTTGGCTAACATAATTGTTAAAAAGTGATTTGTGATTTAATAAACCAGACTGAAGAAATTATTGTGTTATTCCTGATTATAACAATATTGTTAACAAAAAACTACAGTAAATAATATATATATTGAGAGGGCAGTGTCAAAATATCGAGACTAGTGAACAAGGGTCGACAAGAGGTTCGCGAACTTAACATCATTTATGGGCCGAACAGCCCGTTTCTGTGGCAATTATATCCTTTTAGAATGGGAGGAGCTACGCCAAAAAAATATAATACCATAAGACATAAGCGAGTGAAAATAAGCAAAGGAGACTAATTTTCGTGTCGAACGATCACTTACTTCAGATACCGTTCGAATAGTAAAAATGGCTGCATTAAGTCTTTGAACGGATCCTGAACGTTTTTTTCCACGGCAGTTTACTACCTATCTGAATACCTAAAAATCTGAACCGTTCATTTCCACTAATCGTATGCTCATTCTGTGAAATTAAAATATTCGGTGCTGTTGAATTGAGTGTTAGGAACTGTAATAACTGAGCCTTATTGTGATTTAGCGTTAGTTTATTTTCTACAAGCAATGAACAATTTTCATGCACTGCACTATTTGAAACTGAGACAATGTTGCATACAACATCCTTTACTACCAGTGTCATCAGCAAGCAGAAATATTTTAGCTACCCATAATACTACAGGGAACATTATTTATTTATAATGACGGACATGCATCGTTGAGAGCTGCGGATGATGGTTTCACAAAATCGGATAATCGAATGTTATCAGTGGAAGGGATGTCTCGAGAGTTCCAATGTACTACCAGCAGTCCTCATTGCATAAAGACTGTGTGTAGTGAGTTAAATGAAATGGGACACAGTGGTGGCGCAGCTCATCATAAGCCATACATTGGGTGTCCGTGCGTGAGATGCTGTAAGGAGCGACACTACTGGAAAGTGGATGACTGGAAACGAATGCAATTGGATGAAGAATCACGTTATGACATATGGTAATCCGATGGGAGGGTTTGGGTTTGGTAAATGCCTGCAGAACATTGGCTGCCATAATGTGTGGTGCGAACTGTGAAGTACAGACGAGGTGGTGTTACGACATGAGAGTGTTTTCCTCCAGGTTAGGGTGTGGTTGCCCGATTGTGCTGGAGGAAACTCTAAATCAGGAAGGGTATTAACACCTATTACAGCATTGTGTACTACGCACAAGAGAGAAATAGTTCGGAGACGATAACTGTAGGAAGGTGACGATTCTGTTGCGGACAGTAACATTCCTGAAATTAATTGGCCTGCTCAGTGTCTCCACCAGAACCCAGTAGAAACCTCAGGGTGAGTTAGAACATCGGATTCTGTTCAGAGCCCAGCGTCGAACATTACTGCTTTCTCTGACGTGAAGAAGAATGGATAGCCATTCGTCCGATGACATTCGGACACCTCACTGAAGTGTCCCCAGCAGAGGGCAAGCTCCCGCGCAGGTGAAGGCTGCACACACCACATGTTAATGTCCACCAATTGGAGTCCGCGTTCTTTTGATCACATATAAAATATCATAATTCGGTTTTCACCCAGATATACAGGGTGATTATAATTAAAGTTAAACTTTCAAACCACTGGAGAAATATCACCACTGGCCAGAATGACAAAATTGTAACGCAATATTATCGGAGAAGGGGGAAAACGTATGGCAGAAGAAAAACAAGCCGCGCTGTGTGGCCGTGCGCTTTGAGGCGTCATGTCACGGACGTTCAATGCCTCCCTCGGGCATGTGTGTGTGTGTGTGTTGTTCTTAGCATAAGTTAGGATCGATGACCTACGCAGTTTAGTCCCTTAGGTATTCACACACAGTTGAACATTTAAAGAAAAATAAATAGTTATAAAATGTGGTTATAGATGGCGCAGTAAGCATCATGATTTAATAGTGGTTGACTACAAATGACAAATGAATCATACAACAGTACCTAAGGTGTACTTTTCACGCTAAACAGACTGTACTACTCAATGTGCATGGATGTTCAGGTGCGATACTTTTAGTTACGTAAGACCATCCTCCGCGGCAAGGTCATATCTCATCGAATGGGAAAATTCGGTTTTTAATTTTTCTGTGGACAAAAACCGCACAAAAAGCATCAATCAAAATCAAATCGAATTATTAATTTCCGTGTGATTAGCGCAAAACATGTTCAGTATGCTGTCAACCGTTTTCTGCAACCAGTTGAAATAGAGAAACAGCATGTTCCACAACTGATCGCCGTGTTTCTGGGGTCACGTTCAGAATGAGTTGCGCAATGTGTGCCCTCAATGAAGATACGTTTGTAACTGGAACACTGAACACTACATCTTTCATATAGCCCCAAAGCCAGAAGTCACACGGATTAAGATCAGACGATCGGGACGGACAGGCTGTAGGGAAATGACGGTTAATAACACTAGCATCCCCAAAATGGCGTTTAAGCAGCTTCTTAACTCGATTTGCAATGTCCGGAGATGCGATATCTTACGTAAAAATAATCCCATCCCCACATCCACGCTGTTGGGGAGCTGGAATGACGTGGTTGCGCAAAAAACACTCATAGCGCTTACTAGTGACGGTACAGGTAACAGGACCGGAAGCACTAGTCCTCTGATAATTGATGCCGTAAACCTGCACCACACAGTGACCTTTTGAAGAAGTAGTACTGGCTGATTTGCGCGTGGATTTTCCGTTACCCATATTCGATAATTCTATGTATTTACATATCCTGTCAGACTGAAGTGGGCTTCCTCTGCCCACAATATCTCCACGTCCATGCGAGCAAGAAATTCTAAAGCAAAGGTCTCTCTTGCTGGCAGGTCAACAGGAAGCAGATCGTGCATATGAATAATTTTGAATGGATAACAAAGAAGGGTATTTCGTAGGATTTTACGCACCGTGCCACGGGTATGTCCAATGTTCGGGCAGTTCTCTGTCCATCACACAGTTTGCACACCACCACTCGTCTCCTTCAGCATTGCTGTGGCCACTGCTTCCACTGACGTCGATTCAGTTCGTTTCCTCCCTCTACCAGGTTGCATACCAAAAGACCCCATCTTTTTGAATTTCCGAATTATTTTCTGCAGGCCCATGGTAGTCTTCGGATCAACGCCTTTTTTCAAACCCTACAGTGACCGGAACTTCTGCAGAGCGACGTGTGCCAAGCCATCATTTTTGTAATACAGCTTTACAGGCAGAGCGCGATCCTGCATTGAGACAACCATGGCGAACGTCGCAGACGCGAAAGGAGAAAAACCCGTATATTCAATGTGTTTATACCAATTTGAAAGGGTCGTGCGCATGACAGGTGTTTTTATTTACTTATTCTGACACAAACAGTGGCATTTATTGATCAATTATCACGTTGCTTTTTTTTCTTCTCCCATACGTTTCCCCCCTTCTCCGATGATATTCCGTTGCAATTCAACGTCATTCTGACAAATAGTGTTATTTCTAGAGCGTTTTGAAAGATTAACTTTAATTACAATCAGCCTTTCCATCTGCCTTCCTAACCCGAGGCATACAATAAAATGAGTGTATCAGCCAACTCTGAAAACACGTATCGCACAATACACACTTATTTCTCCTTGATTGAAATACACTCCTGGAAATGGAAAAAAGAACACATTGACACCGGTGTGTCAGACCCACCATACTTGCTCCGGACACTGCGAGAGGGCTGTACAAGCAACGATCACACGCACGGCACAGCGGACACACCAGGAACCGCGGTGTTGGCCGTCGAATGGCGCTAGCTGCGCAGCATTTGTGCACCGCCGCCGTCAGTGTCAGCCAGTTTGCCGTGGCATACGCAGCTCCATCGCAGTCTTTAACACTGGTAGCATGCCGCGACAGTGTGGACGTGAACCGTATGTGCAGTTGACGGACTTTGAGCGAGGGCGTATAGTGGGTATGCGGGACGTCGGGTGGACGTACCGCCGAATTGCTCAACACGAGGGGCGTGAGGTCTCCACAGTACATCGATGTTGTCGCCAGTGGTCGGCGGAAGGTGCACGTGCCCGTCGACCTGGGACCGGACCGCAGCGACGCACGGATGCACGCCAAGACCGTAGGATCCTACGCAATGCCGTAGGGGACCGCACCGCCACTTCCCAGGAATTTGGGGACACTGTTGCTCCTGGGGTATCGGCGAGGACCATTCGCAACCGTCTCCATGAAGCTGGGCTACGCTCCCGCACACCGTTAGGCCGTCTTCCGCTCACGCCCCAAGATCGTGCAGCCCGCCTCCAGTGGTGTCGCGACAGGCGTGAATGGAGGGACGAATGGAGACGTGTCGTCTTCAGCGATGAGAGTCGCTTCTGCCTTGGTGCCAACGATGGTCGTATGCGTGTTTGGCACCGTGCAGGTGAGCGCCACAATCAGGACTGCATACGACCGAGGCACACAGGGCCAACACCCGGCATCATGGTGTGGGGAGCGATCTCCTACATTGGCCGTACACCTTTGGTGATCGTCGAGGGGACACTGAACAGTGCACGGTACATCCAAACCGTCATCGAACCCATCGTTCTACCATTCCTAGACCGGCAAGGGAGCTTGCTGTTCCATCAGGACAATGCACGTCCGTATGTATCCCGTGCCACCCAACGTGCTCTGGAAGGTGTAAGTCAACTACCCTGGCCAGCAAGGTCTCCGGATCTGTCCCCCATTGAGCATGTTTGGGACTGGATGAAGCGTCGTCTCACGTGGTCTGCACGTCCAGCACGAACGCTGGTCCAACTGCGGCGCCAGGTGGAAATGGCATGGCAAGCCGTTCCACAGGACTACATCCAGCATCTCTGCGATCGTCTCCATGGGAGAGTAGCAGCCGACATTGTGCATGCTCTGTTGCCTGTGTCTATGTGTCTGTGGTTCTGTCAGTGTGATCATGTGATGTATCTTACCCCAGGAATGTGTAATTAAGTTTCCCCTTCCTGGGACAATGAATTCACGGTGTTCTTATTTCAATTTCCAGGAGTGTATATCCGACTACTTCCGTAGATTACAGAACGTAAGTCATACAAAGCGCTGTCTGAAAAAGGACTGCAACATAGAAGGCACCAGTATTACAATCTTCTCAGAATATCGTGGGTTATGGCCTAGACTCAGATGGTAGACGGCCCCGTCATTTTATCACTTAGACATCACCTTCACAGATTAGGCTCGAGAGACTTGTTGGTGGTCCTCAAAAGTACACATAGAAAATGATTTAAATCATGAAATAAAACGTGAAATTTCAGGAGTGAGTCACTACAGCCACTTACGGATATGATCGATGTGCAGAGGTTACATTCAAACCGTTTCGTGCAATTATTTCCCCGTTCTGGACCTACAGCTTCAGGCGAAGCATCCCCAACTCATCGGTATGCAGGCAATATGCGCTTCCTGAGCCACGCCATCAAGCAGATCCTCATTCGCAGCGCCGCTAATGCAGAACAAGTTTTTCGGCAATAATAATGAGTGAGCTCAGAGAGCTCACCAAGTATGACGAATCAGTAATCCCTACTTCACCGTCGCGTGCTCCTACACGCAGAGCCTGATCCCGGCCTGCCAGCGTGATCCGCATGTAGGCCAATAATCCAGCGCGGAGAGATGGCTCATCGAGGCTGGGCAGCCAGTGCGGCCGCAGCGGCGGGGAACCACCTGATCGGTGTTTGCCGCCCTCCAGGGATTCCCCCCCCGCCGGGAGGCTCCCACGCGCTGATCGCCTGCTCCGGAGAGCTCTGCGGCCGATCGCTCCAGCAGGTGTTCATTACCAACTCCAAACAAGGGCGGCCGCCGCTGCCGCCAGGGGAGTGCTCGTCCATTCCTCTCCCCCCTCCCTTCTCGCGCGATATCCTCCAACTTGCACCTCCCCCTCCCCCCCCCCCTCTTCCCGTTCACACGCTCGCGCGGCAGCAAGCAATCCGCCCCCGGCGTGTCTCCTCCACCCCCTCCCCCTCCCCGTGCCATCCGACCTGCTGGCCGCCACCGCAGCGGCAGATTCGATTAATCAGCTCGGCTCTCAGTCGGAGGGCCGGCTACGTGCTGCAAACTATTCCAATTAAACCAGCTTGTGTCGGTGGATGCAGGGGGCGACGGCGGCAAGAAGTGCCGACCCGGGGGCTGGTGTCGCTGACGTGACGCGCCCTCGCCGCCGCCACCGCCGCCGCAGGCCGCGTCGTTCTTTGGCCGCCGGAGCAAGAACGGCCGCAAGAACTGAGGGCCGACGCCACAGAGGACGACAGCGGACAGCCTGGGCCGGCCAGGTCGCTGACCACACGCAAACATGAGGCGCCACTGCGAAATGTAGCATTTGGTGACCGGTACTCCCTTCTGTTGCAGGGTTGCTGATAAGTCCAGGGTTTTTTCAGTTAAAACTGATGTGGATTACTTCTGAAGTTTTGGTGTTAAATCTTGTTCTTTCCATTATCTCTGATAGTGCAAGGGCTGTTCCAAAAGTAAGGTCCGATCGATCGCGAAATGGAAATCAAAAATACTTTATTCGTAACAGTTAGCCACACCTTTCAGCTGGCACTCTAAATAGTCACGTCTCCGACTCAGACATTTATCGTGGTGTTGCACAAACCTTCCAGTATCCTCGTCACAGAAAGCAGCCGCCTGCGCTTTCCGCCAATTCTCTAAGCTGGCCTGTCTTTCGTTGTTGTGCCAAACTGTTGTCTTCATAGCCAGCGGTTCATGTGAGCAGAGATGACCAACGGAGCGAGCCAGTTAAGGCCTGCATTGTGGGTGATCAACCACTTCCTATCGAAATCGGTGCAGGATCGTCTTCATTGCCCCTGCAGAATGCGGCTGAGAGGTTTCTTTAAGAAAGAAAAGCATGGTATTCATGTTGTGTGGGCTGCATAGCTTTAGGCGAAATCTCTCACCAGATACACATACGTGGCGGGAGACACTGTTGTTTTAGGAATTTCTATGTGATCACTTTGCGCTCTGAACTGAAAAGGGCGACGTAAAGCGATCGACAGGCGCACTAAAGACACTGCCCAATACATCTGTGCAAAGTTCCATCGGATTTTCACATTGGTTTCCATTCCGCATCGAATCGAATATTACTTTTCGAATATACCTCGTAATGGCGTAGGAGTAACATTGATTTTTATTTTTATGACTCATTTGAAGTGAAAACGGCCCAAACAAATAGAGGATACACAGTGGAAAAGACCCACGCTGTGAATAGGTATATTTTTTAAAAAGGCTATACCGTTAATAAAATGTATGACTGTCTTACCTACACCACTATCAAGGATTGGTAGTCTGCTAACGTTGTCAACCTGGAGATACCCGATTTATTGTAAAATCTTTATCTATGTTAGGGGTTAAGTCAAGATCGCACATGACATCTTCTTCATTTGAATTGATCACTAGTTTTGCCTAACAGTCCCGCCATCTTCAGATCATAAAACATCCTTAACTAGTGTTGGTTCCATTACGGCTTCACACATCGTTAAAATCTTTCTGAAAATGACAAACTTCATGCATGATACATGGAAACAGCTTTTCATAGCTACGGTTCAAAAATGGTTCAAATGGCTCTGAGCACTATAGGACTTAACTGCCGGGGTCATCAGTCCCCTAAACCTAACTAACCTAAGGACATCACACACATCCATGCCCGAAGCAGGATTCTAACCTGCGACCGTAGCGCCTAGAAGCGCTCGGCCGACCCCGCCGACTAGGTCGTGGTCTGTGTAATTCACGATGGTTGTAATTAAGGCGTTATGCCGTTACAACTCCCACAGTGAGTCTATTACGAAGTGATATAAATACTGACATTGTCAGCGAGTAATTACACTGGCCACGAACCATGAATAGCTGCTTCTAATTGTCATATATGGACGTTATATTTTCAAGAAAGATTGTAACGATGTTTGAAGCAGTATTGACAGCAACACTAATCGAGAATGTTTTCTGATCTGAAGATGGCTAGATTGTTAGCCGAAACTAATAATTAATCAATGTAAAGAGGATTTCATGTGTGACTTTGACTTCATGGTTTTCAGTTCCTAACATAAAAAGAATATTTCAAACACTGCGTTGCTACGTTTAAAACAGGGCATTTCAGCACTGAAGATGAAGAGGGTTCTGGCAGGCCAACTCATGTCACAGTTCTGCAAACGCTGAATCTTGTTCACTTCATTATGGTGGATGACGGGAAGACAACTGCTAAAAAGGTAACAGAGACCCCGGGCATATTATTCTTCAGATTTTAGACATGAGAAAGCCCTCAGCCATATGGTTTTCCAAATGACTCAATGCAAACCAAAAGCGTCAAGGATTGTTTGCTTCACAATCCGGGATTCTGTGGGATTTTTGTTTCATCTTGTAACCATGGACAAAACACAGAAATACACTTATGATCCAGAGACCAAAGAACAGTCCCAACATTGAGGTCACAGTGGTTGTTGACGTCCGAAGAAGTTCAAAACAAAGATCAGCACACATGTTGCTCGCATCCGTCTTTAGGGATAAAGATAGAATTCCACTTATAGACTACTTTCAACGAGGACAACCAGCACGGCAACGAACTATGCTGAACTTCTCGACAAACTGAAGTTACAACTGGACTCGAAAAGTTGAGGAAAGCTGAGACAAGTAATCTTATATCTGCGAGATAATGCCCCTCCTCACAAGGTTACCATAAAGCAGCAAAAATATGCAGGTCTCCACTTTGAAATCCGCACACATCCACACTATTCACCTGACATGGCCCCTCAGTATACTATATGCTTGCAGACCTCAAGAAACACTTCAAGGGAAGAAAATTTCTTAACACCGAGGAAGCTTGAAAGGACGCAGGATCGTGATTTGCATCATAGTAGGATCTTCTCACTTTATTCTTAATGGGTTAAAGAAGGTATTTCTAACCCATAACAGAATTTCTTTTCATTATATACTAGAACGTAGCGTGTCAAGGGATGCATGACGTATCTTGTTAAGTACTTCAATCTAATGACCGATTTCATCTCCACATGAAGCACTAGAGGCCAGCATAAGGCTGTTTCCGAAATTTTCTACTTTCGTTGTTGTTGTGATACATGAGGTTGTGTTTTGTGCAGCATTTTCAAATGTTTTGAGTTCCACAAATAAAAATGCTGTATAATACAAGGAACTTATTTGAAAGATATTTTAGTTCTAAAATCACAGACATTTATCACAAGCAAAATTCTATGTATTTTCAAAGCTAATTCTATAACGTGTGGACGGTTAAGCCCTTCTTCGTCCATCGTGTATCATCCTGTACACTGAAACGGAAGAAGATCTTCCACCATGGAACATATTGTATTTGCAAATGAACTGTGTTTCTGTAATATCGGAACAATTTTGCCTGTCTTTAAATGGAAATTTGTGGTCGTTTCCAATAACTTATATTTCAAATATATTTAATTTGTAACTGGTTCTTGATAGCACTTTCTCTCAACTGGATTTCACTTACTGATCATTGGTCTTAACCAGAGTAATAAGGTAGCATGTAGACGATTAAATATAATATTGACAAGTTCTTTTCTCTTGCAACACTTTTCAGTTGCAATAGAATATTTGTTCCTAGATACATGACCATGTCGCACTTTGAAACAATTTTAAACAGTAGGAGAAACCTTACTTTCCTGGAGCAATTTTGTAACTAAAGAAATAAATAAATAAAAGTAATAAACATGCAGCATACAAAAAATTGATACTATTGCTTGAAAATGCAATAAAATATGTATAAAACTTCAGTTACAGGGCTGGCTGGAGGTAAAAGCCTCTTTCCAAGTGCAGCACACACTCCTACTACAAAGGGTCCTCAGAAGCCGCTCTTATCAAATAAAAACAGATCGATAAACTGAAATGGAAAGCCAAGTATCGTGAGACTAAAGAGAGGGAAAACTTGTCGGGTTATGATACCAACATGGCGGTCTTTCTTGAATCTGTCCTCTTTCATAGGCACAAGCTGCTATTAATTATTTACTGTATCAGTTTCCCTGAAGCCATTTTCGTGACGAGAGTATAATCCTCTCAGTCTACGCAGCATTCTCCCAATGCGACCCTTAAAGCAAGGTGAGTTTTTGATCTGTTTATAAAGTCTTTCAACTTTAATCATAATTGTTTTGCGTTTTCCAGAAGTTAACTATACGCTGTCAGTCCATCCATGAAGTTGGTGGACACTATCACTTTGAACACCCACGAATAACGAATACTCTTCCACCTTTTGCTGTGAATTGTTCCCATTGGTGACTACCGTTGCTGTAATGGCATCGTGGACCCTAATCCTTTTCGCAAAAAAGTTTAAAAGATTTCTTTCTCGTATAAGTTATTGTACCAGTTGTTCGAGGCAATAGTCAAATAAGTTAATCATTGTGACGTAGGGCATTTAAAACACATTTGACTGAAGCAAATCTCCTTGTAGAAATGGACATAATGAAACAGATTGCTATAGGTAACTGTTACTCATACTCATTAATAGATTATTTGGCTGACAAAAAGAAAATACAATATGCAATGAATGCATTAAAAGCAAGAAAACCGTACCCTCTGCACATATCCCATATTTAGGTAACATGTCGGGCATAGCATAAGAACATCTTTCTCAACAAATAGGATTATTTGTCGCAGACTACTCCACAACACAATCTTTAAACTACTGATGACAGATTAGCGATGCCTATTATTTACATAATTGCCTGTAGTAAATACTCTGCCCAGTATATAGGACCAAATAGCAGTAACTTCCGCACTGTATTTAAGGAGCAGTTAAAGGCATTTCGAACGGACAACCAAAAATATCTCACATAGCTACACATATCAACTGCGTGGAGTTCACTACTTTGGGAATATAAATGTTGAGCTCAACACACGTTTAACAAAGCCCACAAGTGGACCTTTAAAAAGAACGTGAAATTTATATCCATAGAAAAAGTGTATAACTTTTACTCAATACGTAATACGTTACAAAATTAACCAATTTCTTTAAAAGATTCAGAACAGTTTTGGATACCTTTTTGTTTGCTTAACTTATTTCTGGGTGCTTAACAGTATTTAATTACGTCTCATGTACGTCTCAAACCCCATTATCTTATAATGATAAATGTTACAATTAAGTAATCACAACGATTCCTTGTGCTTATCAGAAATATAAGTACTTTCTCATGCACATCTTAACTCACATTATCTTAAGGTCACCGTATACGATCAAACGCGTTTGACAAAATTACTCTTATCTAGCCACGGGTTTGCCAAGCAAGCCCGAACACGTTCAAACAATGTTTGCCAGGTTAACCTCACTATGAAGCAGAAACAGTCCGTCTCCGTAAGTATATTGAGAACAGTGAGAACGACTACAAATGCAGTCAAACCAGTCCTGGCACTGACTTTGGCACTGTATTTGAAGAAGTAGAAGAAGAAAAAGAAGAAGAAGAAGAAGAAAAATAGACTGGACTGGTAATGGCTTTAAGTGAGAGATATACCCATGTATATCTGCTAAAGGGAATATTACCCGCAGAGCTCGCTGATTACATCAGCTTTCTTCGAATGCATAACAATTGCTTTTTAGCTTGCTAAGGACCCTCCTAAAGGAGCCAACTTGTCTGTCGAGTTGACTCGTAGCTAGACACGGCTGTGTCTGACATGCCAATACACATAACAAGAAAGCTTGTCAATTTAACTTTACTTTTGGAATTGGAAGATGCGATAAGTTCCTATTGTATCAAACTGCTAAGGTGATCGGTCCCTAGGCTTACACATTACTTAATGTAACTTACGCTAAGGACAACACACACATCCATGGCCGATGGGGAGACTCGAACCACCTAAGTGTAGAGCAGCGCAAGGAGCTCCAGACCGCACGGACTGAAGACCACAAAAACAATAACACTGACTCTGGCACTATGTTTAAAGAAGAAGAAAACAAGACGCTGGTCCAGGCAGTAGTTTAAAATGAGAAACATACAACTGAAAACATGTTAATCGAAATGTTAAATTCAGAACTGATGATTACATCAACTTTCTGCGGATGGAGGGTGAAGCGCTCAGTAACTTGTTTAGCGTTACTTCACATTGAAAAAGAAGACAAAAGTATAGGAAAACTTATTCTCTTATACATCACTTATTTCTACAGTTCATTACAATTCACAACGTAGGAACATATAGGCCACGTCGTCCGTGAAAGAACAGGAGGACTTCAATTTATTTTATTTCATTGCACTTCCGCTTGTATGTGACTATATGCGTGAAATATTTATTTTGTTCATAGCCTTTACATGCGTAATATGTGCCTGGGAAAGGTACTATACCTCTACCACTTGGTACTTGTCAGCGGTATTTTGTTTATGTTTCACTGCAGTCCGCATGGTTGTGGAAACTCATAATATGAGATACATTGTAAAAAACAATTTTTCACTGAGCATATGCAGCCAAACATTGTCACAAATAACGTGCGCCATCCCGTCAAGTTTCATGGCAATCAAAATTTCTGGCAAACAATTCAAACACGACCTACGCTTGACAAACAGCACCATACAAGATCAAATATGTGGCAAACTTAGTGAAGTTTGATAAAATGTTTAATCGTTTACGGGGGCCTTTATAGTGAAATAATCACGTGTGTTCGTATGTTTTCCTGACGAATATGCTGCTCGAAAGTCTCTCGGGCATACAGCCAGATTGATTGACCATTGCAGAACAAATTTTCGGCAGTGTAACGTGTCATCACTTCGGGATACTCCTGCTGAGTGACAGCCTGGACCAGTGAGTACGACATATACAATGACATATCTCGAGAACTACACACCGGATCAGAAATGGCTGTAATTCCAGTTTCTTTGTCTCTGAAAATCTTCATTGGGAGTTAATGCTTTTTGTGAAGCGTTTGCATTTTGTCTAAAGCATTTTCTTTGTTCCGCCAGAGACGACGCTGTAATTGGAGGCATAGAAATGGGTACAAAGCCGTAATTTACGACATGCTACTCAAAGGCCCTTGAATATCCAGTGTCACGTGGGATTCCAGCTCCACGCTGCGAGGGTAGAACAGGCCAGTATTTCGTAACTTCTAATTGGAAGCCCAATTCGCACCGTTGTATTCCTTCGACATATGAAACGGGGGAGTACTCGACGCACAACCGTGGCCGTGTAGCGACTAAGACGTATCGTGGTAGAAAGTACACGGCGACCGGAGCTCACGTACCGTGCAGACACAGGCTCTAAACATTAAAATACTTGCACAATGTTTCTTGTCTGCACATCTACCTATCGTTTGCATCACAGACTTGCAAGTGTACGATGAATGTAGCAACCGCAAATAATAATAATAATAATAATAATAATAATAATGTAAATAAGGGGGAAATGTTGACGCTGCTGTCGCCTTGTATGCCGAGCGCCTTTTAGAAAAAGGTCGCTTTCGTTTGTTCTTTTCAAGATCGTTAACGCCTTTATGTCTGATGGCAGCGTACAGACAGGCAAAAGGAAACGAAGCAAACGTGTTACAGGAGAAGTAATGAAATAGCTGTACTAGCATCATTGCAACACAACCCACGTGACGCAGTGGCTAGCACACTGTACTCGCATTCGGGAGGACGACGGTACAATCCCGCGTCCAGCCATCCTGATTCAGGTTTTCCGTGATTTCCCTAAATCGCTCCAGATAAATGCTGGGATGGTTCCTTTGAAACGGCCGACTTCCTTCTGCGTCTTTCCCTAATGTGATGAGACCGATGACCTCTCTGTGTGGTCTCCTTCCCCAAACAACCCAAACCAACACAACCCACGGTAAGCGTCCAGCAATTACACTGCCATTCCTTTATCTCTGTAGATAGGATTGTCACAATACCGCACCGTCATAAGTATCATCTGTACCACATGTCACTGCGTGAATAGCTTCATGCACCCGATTTCCATATTCTAGGTCAACAAATGCAAACGGCCCCTGCGTTCTTTGCCGAAGTACTGTTTTCCAATGAGTCTACATTCACAGAGCATTGTTCGAGGTGCATTCAAGTTCTAAGGCCTCCATTTTTTTTTGTCCGGACTGGAAAGAGATAGAAACATGCGCATGGTTTTAAAATGAAGCCGCGTCCATTGTCAATGCGTCCCAGAGATGGCAGCACCGTACGGCGGATGGAGTGTTACCGCCAGCGGCGAGAATGAGAACTGTTTTCAATACTTAAAATGGCGACGTTTTCCTTACTTGAACAGCGTGCAATCACTCGTTTTATGAATTTGCGTGCTGTGAAACCAATTGAAATTCGTCGACAGTTGAAGGAGACATGTGGGGATGGAGTTATGGATGTGTCGAGAGTGCGTTCGTGGGTGAGACAGTTTAATGAAGGCAGAACATCGTGTGACAACAAACCGAAACAACCTCGGGCTCGCACAAGCCGGTCTGACGACATGATCGAGAAAGTGGAGATAATTGTTTTGGGGGATCGCCGAATGACTGTTGAACAGATCGGCTCCAGAGTTGGCATTTCTGTGGGTTCTGTGCACACAATCCTGCATGTCGACCTGAAAATGCGAAAAATGTCATCCAGGTGGGTGCCACGAATGCTGACGGACGACCACATGGCTGCCCGTGTGGCATGTTGCCAAGCAATGTTGACGCGCAACGACAGCATGAATGCGACTTTCTTTTCGTCGGTTGTGACAATGGATGAGACGTGGATGCCATTTTCAATGCAGAAACAAAGCGCCAATCAGCTCAATGGAAGCACTCAGATTCATCGCCACCAAAAAAATTTCGGGTAACCGCCAGTGCTGAAAAAATGATCGTGTCCATGTTCTGGGATAGCGAGGGCGTAATCCTTACCCATTGCGTTCCAAAGGGCACTACGGTAACAGGTGCATCCTACGAAAATGTTTTGAAGAACAAATTCCTTCCTACACTGCAACAAAAACATCCGGGAAGGGGTGCGCGTGTGCTGTTTCACCAAGACAACGCACATTGAGCTAACGTTACGCAACAGTTTCTTCGTGATAACAACTTTGAAGTGATACCTCATGCTCCCTACTCACCTGACCTGGCTCCTAAAAAACTTTTGGCTTTTTCCAACAATGAAAGACACTCTCCGTGGCCGCACATTCAGCAGCCGTGCTGCTATTGCCTCAGCGATTTTCCAGTGGTCAAAACAGGCTCCTAAAGAAGCCTTCGCCGCTGCCATGGAATCATGGCGTCAGCGTTGTGAAAAATGAATACGTCTGCAGGGCGATTACGTCGAGAAGTAACGCCAGTTTCATCGATATTTGGTGAGTAGTTAATTAGAAAAAAAATCGGAGGCCTTAGAACTTGAATGCACCTCGTAGCGTTAACTGCCGTAACATGCATTACTGGAGCGTAGACAATCCCCACTTTTTACACCAAGTTGACCACCAACGTCCCTCGTCGGTTAACGTATCGTGTGTCATCATGGGAACGAAATCTTTTTTTTTTATCAACGGCACGTTGAATAAGACAAATATCGAACGTTTTTGGACCGGGAACGACCAGTAATACTGCAGAATGTTGTCCTGGACGTTCTACGAAGTATGTGGTTTCAGCATGACGGTGGCCCAGCGCATTACGCAGTTGAAGCACTGGAGGTCTTAGACAACGTTTACACTGGTCGGTGGATCGTCGCTGGAGTTGACATCGCTGGATTTCTTTCTGTGGGGAAATTTAAAAGATAAGGCGTATCAAAAAGTGCCAAGAGGACCTGAAGACAGAATCGACTGCAACAGAAACGTATGTGCTGACATTGTCCTGTGTACGCCCATTTAAAAGCGGATCACTAAGTGTATTGAAGTTGGTGGTACTACGTTTAAACACTTACTCTAATTAGAAAAGTAGAGTAGCATTCGCCTCCAGCCATTGTTACAGTAGGGTGTGGAGTAGTCCCCTGTTCGATACGTCGAGGAATACAAGGTTGCTAGTGGGATTTCCATTAGAGGTTATGAAATACTGTCCTGTTCTACTCACGCAACATAGAGGTGGGTTCCCACGTGGCATTGGATATTCAAGGGCCATTGAGTTGCACGTCGTAAATTGCGACTAGGCATCTATTTCTATTCCTACGATTAGCTTAGAGCGTCATCTTTGCCGAACAGAAGAAAATGCTTCAGACAAAACGTATGTAGGTTTTGCCATAAAATTGTAATCTTTATAAAAAAAACTGGGGTTCCCTTTCAAGATACCAACTTCTCCCCCCCGCCCGCGCTTGGGGTGGGCTGGGGGAAAGTTATAACTTTTTTGATGCGATGTGCAGTTAACGAGATATTTCATTGCCTTCAGTTATCCTGTATACTGATCGTTTCCACCCCCCCCTCCCCCCCCTCCCCCCCCCCCCCCCGCACTGACCTCATGTGTGGATCGCGGGATGCGCCTGCCATGGTGGTGGGGTCGCTCGCGCTTTGGAGTCGAGTGGTGGGCATCAGTCAGCGCTCCGCCTTCACAGTGCCCGGTGTTCCGCTTCCGCTGCTTCTGGAGAATTTTCGTTGCCGCAGCCCACGCTTGACTAAGTTTAAATTCTGTGTCCTTGTTGAGGTTCTCGTGTTGTACTGTAGGTAATAAGTATGGAGTATTTCCGTGCACTTATAAAGAATTTCACAATTTACTTAGCTGTATCACATTTTTCTCATGTTATTCCATAAAAATTTTAACATCGAGAAAGTATGTGATGTTCTAGAGTTGGTTACTCCGATCTCATGTTTGTTAAATGTGTAACAAAATTGCTGTGTTCTCTGTGTTACAACAACAAAGGAGACATACACTCACGTCATAATCCATTTTGCATTTGCTATGAATCTATTACTTAAATTCTTTGGCCCTAAAATCTTTGTTGAAAAATATACCTTCTTTGCTGCAGAACCTCAACACCGCGTGACCGAGATACAGTGAGACTCATATGCGACATCCACATCAGAATGGCGCACTCATGTTGTTCCTCTTCTTCTATAAGCACCTTTTATCCCCTCAAAATATTTTCTCCGACACGTTTACAGTCGATGGTGGGGGGATTCATGGAATTCATGTTGTTACTAACAGTGGAAGTCGCAACCTAATCTTTGTCCCACCCAACATGCTGCTATAAAAAGTCGGCAGTGATTGCCACTAAGAACAGCTATAATTATGGTGTAAGCGTCGAAACGCATAGAGAATGCATTAAGTACGATACTTAACTAATAGCCGCAACTTACACAACGTACTCCGTAATGGATGTAACTGTTATTCAGTATTACTTGGCAAGACTTTTCATCTTCAACGCCTATAACTTAAGTTTTAGTTTCCTGACACGCTACAGGGAGAGTTCAAGTCACTACCGACATAACACCGTATGAATTTTTATGTGGCCTGGTTGTTCTATCTGGATGTTGCAGTTTTCAGAAAAATTAGTTTACTTCTGTATTATTATTTGTTTCAAGTAGTAACACTTTGGAATGGTCTGGTGGTGACATCCTTCTCACATAAGTTTTAAGTTTTTCATTACTGTGTGGTTGGTACACCCAACATCCTCTATATTGTTTCTTGCACCACTGGTACTCTTCCATTCTGCTGCTACATCCAGCATTAAGTTTACTATTCATAGATGCTTAAGCAGATATCTCTTCTTCCGGCAAGAATTTTGCATAAATTCTTTTCTGCATCTGTCCTTTACAGTCTTTAATTTAGTCATCTTTATTTTTTGACGTTTGTCAATAACTTCGAACGTCAGATGCTTCCAGTTTCTCATTGCCTGGATATTCGATGGTCAACATACAATGCTGTGGTCTAGATGTATTTTTTTTTGTAACTTCATCCTCAGACCCATATCAAATCTATTAATAGTAGAGCTCTTTTAACTAAAGAATTCCTCTTCTATTACTAAATCGTCCCTGTTTGCGCCGTCTTTCGTTTTCTTGCTTCGCAGATAGCAGGACCCTGTCTCTTACCCTACGGTGTTTTCCACTACGTTGATGTTAAGGAAGTTGTTACTATTTGGTCTACTTGTCTTCATCATCTGCCTTTCTAGATTGGTTTTGCCTTAAGTCAGGTCCTGTGCTAAATATACTGGTTCTTTTTATTTGAGAATGCCTATGTCTTTCTTACATCTGCTCGGAATGGTCATGTCGACTGTGATCATTAGTATTTTAATCAGTAGCTCTTGCTCTTAAATCACTGTTACTTGTCCTTCTTATGTCACTCGTAAACTGTAGCACAAAAGGTTAAAATGGCAGTTAATGAAATCTAATTGTTTTTTTGTTAGGAAGTTACAAGTCATCTATCGTCAATTTCCTTGGTCATTTAGTTAGTTGTTCATGACTATAGGTACTGTTTTACATGTAACCGGACAACTGTACATCTGTTCTGACATTTATGTTACAGGAGATTTTTATGTTTAATGTAGGATCCAGTATTTAGATATTATTTTCGTTCTGACACATACGATATGAGAAGTTTTTAAACCTAACGTATAACTGAATGGAAATTATTACGAAATAAATAGTAAAAACCGTATTACCTTTACAAACCCTCCATTACTTAGTATAAAACAGCTTTAATAAAGGTTAGAAATCGTTTCATGCCATACACAGCTGTAATTAATTTAATTTAGGCAGTGGATTTCCATCACAGTCTTACCATCATGGGCCATAAAAGACGTATTTAACTGTGCATTCGATATGTAGAATAGTGAATCAAACTAGGACTCCAATATCCATTCTGGATCTAATTCGACTTTAGATCTTCGACCTTGATGTTGACCCTCTTCTCTCTTCTCCCCATCCCCTCCATTTCCCCCCTCACTTTACCATCTCTTTTATCCCTTCCTCTCATTTCTCCCTCCACTTCCCGCAGTGAACCACATCCCTTCCAATACCTTTACCCATTCACCCATGGACTAAACCCAAGCAGATGCCATCTAAGCCAGTAGTGTTTCTCAAATTGAGATCTTACTGTCCTATCCGCTCATGCAATCCCTTTTTTTCAACTCCTTCTTACATCATGCAGTTTTTCAACTCCTTACGTGGTTTCCTTTCTTGGAAATAGGTCAGTCAGAGAGATTCTAAGCTAAATGTGTTACACATATTTAGAACTCACAGGCACAGCTCAGTATTGTACTCCCATGAAAATTATATAGCTGTTCAAAGAGCTTCGTATGGTAAGGACAGATAACCATGACATCATTTTCATCCATACATGACGAGAATTGCATTATTATCTGTCTAGCAGATTGGAACAGATTTATATTTCACTTCTGTACGGAACCAAGTCTTTCCCCATCCACCCTTTTACAAAGTAGTACCGGAACGGTGTGTTCTGTCAAACACCAGCGAGTTCATGAAAGCTTTATTTTCCTTTCTTCATAACTTTTTCAGTTAGGTGATTGGATGTTTGATTTTTTTGTATCTCTGGGTTATAGAAGTATCCTGCAACAGATAGCAACAAGTAGAATTCCAGAACATAGTTCTAGTGTCTCTTTCTGCTCTACTCCAGTTGTAGGTACCTCAGTAGACCAGTTTAAGCAGTACCCTCGTTTCGAAAATTATGTTAGCTAATTAAAAAACATTGTCGTTTAATTTAGCTTTCCATGAACCTATCATTTTGATCTTACTATACACCGTAAACTGCGGACTATTGTGCATCATATAATTAGGGCTCGTTTTATATCTTTTGTACGACTGCACTGAGTAAGTAGATCTTGCATCTATCAATCCATTTGCAAGTACCGTTTTCAGTGGAAAGATTAAACATCATACCGTTAAGAGTTCTTTTGAATCACCCTACAGCTGAAGCTTTCAATGCAGAAAACAAGGAGAAGTGATTAATGTTATGTTTCTGCATTAGGTTCTTGCAATAAGTGTTCTAAATTTCCATATCTAAGTCATTTTGTAAATCGTTCGGAATCCCATTACTCCTCCTGCAAATTTTTCTAAGTGCATGATAGAAATTTTGTATTTGGAGTGGGAGGTCATGCATGTTTAAGGATCATATCAATTACTATTAGCAGATATTTACTATCAGAAACGTTTCTGGAGTACATAGTCAGCTCAACTAAATCAGCCTGATGAACGCCGTCAATTCGCTCCGTAATAACTACTTTCTTCAGATAAATGTTGCACAGCGGGCTACGGGAAAGATATTATTGTAATGAAGCATCAGCAAATAAATATTTCTTTGTAAGCTACTTTGGTAAATGCACACAAAAATACTCTAGATACAAATTGTAGAAATATTGAAACATGTTGGCATTTCTTTATTAGTTCGACAAGAAAGTGTATTTCCGTCATTTAAGTCAAATAGGACGTGTCTGAAGTGACCGTCGTTCCACCACCGATCCAACAACTTCACATGTAAGAAAGCAGTCACTAGCTCGTGTCAGCCAACACCATTTTCCAATAGCAATGCCAGAAGTATTGAGCAGCCCTGGTGCTCAATATTACACATGTTACATTCTAGTCACAAGTACGTGATCCGCTTCACTTTCTTCAAATCCTTCATGAACACACATGAATTTGGTGGTATAACTGGATGCAACCATTCCGTGCTGTATCCAATAAGACACCATCTGAGTTAATATTGTGATGATGAAGATGAACCATGTTAATGAAGTTATGTCCAGTTCATAGTACAACACTGTGTAATTTTAGTATTTAACCACCGTCAGCAACTGTAGGCGTACATAATGAAATAATAAGCAACTAAACGCATAAAAGAAATTTAATTTCTTTACTAGTTCAGGGGACTTTGTGCCCTTTTCCAGAAGTTTATATCCACCGCATTATTTGCAAGTGTCAGTAAGAAATTGGAGTACAGCAAAATGCCATGGTCCTAAAAAATATACGCAGAACCTAAAAAAAATATGCTGATACATACTTAATGCTACCGCAAATATTTTTAAGATCAGGGCATTTTGCTGTATGCACTTCACTATTGACACGCGCAAATAATGCGATAGGCATAACCTTCTGAAACCGATAAAGAAATTCAAATTTTATATATAGCTCTTTGCTTGTTATTTCATTATATAGACAGTGTGCAATGTTGAATGAAATCTCCAGAAGTAGCTACACTACTACAGGTACAACACAACATTTGAAAACTACTTTCCTTCAGAACAGACTAATTTTCTGTGGTGTGGAACACTTGGCAGCGCAAAGAGTGTTGTGTACACTTTCCCACTTGAAAAATGTAGCAGTTAACAGTCTTACAGGACTCCCCTCTGAAGTACAAGAAAAATTTCCATTATGTTGCGTTAGATGTCTTCCATCAGCAACGTGCACTCGACTGTGTTAAGAAGATAACTGACTAACTGCTCTAGTCACACCTTGCATGTGGCTTCTACATGTACAGGCAATCGAGAAATTGCAGGAAATGCTTTATCAGTGTCTGTGACTGATGCTACCACCGTCATCTGGGAATGTGGGTATGTGCTGATGGAACTGTGTAGGTTACACACATATGCTATCAACTTTACTGTTTGTGAATATGGCAGCCTCTCTCTTCTGGGAATGAGTGGGTGCTGACTAAGCTATGTGGGTTCCGTGGATTCTGACAAACAGCTGTACTATGCATGGCTACTGTTGACTCCTACTTATAGGAATAGATGCGTTCTGGGGAAGCTGCTTGGGTTTTGCGAAAGCTGACAAGACACCAGAACAGTACTGTACGTGACTATTGTTACCTCCTTCTTCGAAGAATACGTGTTTGATGAATAACATGTTTCGGTCTAACAAGGGAGAGGCCTCAGACACGGCCAACCGATTCGGCTCAAATTTCGCAGGTCGTTTGTGTAGAACCTAAAACGAAGAACTCTAAGTTCTTTTGCATCAACAGCCCAGCAATTTTGAGAAAATCACCCCTAAAGGTTATGTCGAGTAATCAACTCCAAATCGGAGGGATCGATAGATAATTGTAAATAGAGCATCTTTCATCAACAGGTACAGGGTCCGCAAACGCAAACTTTTCCAGAAATCGAGGAAAGAAACTTTTACAACTGCTCCGTCTGTACCACATGGTAAAGGCTGTTTGCCGACCGCACCGATAGCGCAATGGCCAAAGTAACGGGCTGGGAATCGGAGAACTGGGTTCGAATGTCGAATAAAACCACGCGGGAGTTTTTCTTTTCGTTTGTATTTTTCCATGTCTCAATTCATAGAGATAGGAGGGTCCATAAGATAAGTAAATCAATTAGGAATGATAATAATAAAGTAGGGAAACTAATTTCCCAAACGCCGTAGTTAGTAAAGTATTAAACGTTTAAGACTTGACACGTGAAAACAACTCCGAGTAAGAGTGCTGCGAATTCCTCACGAGGGATCACAGATAGACAACCGACGACGCTTGCTTACAGCGAGGTCCGTGACAGAATGCACGCGGGGAGAGTAATGTTGCCCCGGTTGCCTCTTCGCCATATCATAGTTGTGAACCTGGAAGAGTGAAGGTGTCCAGCACGAGCCTTATAGACGTAAATCGGAAACAGTTGTTTTCCTTCATTAGGCTGCCACGAACTTCGCGGATGCATGTAGAGATTTTTTCCATCGTTAATGCGCCGAATGAAATACGTTTTGTGAATGAATACAGTGTTCTTCCGTAAGTAACATATGACGAGTATTGTATGTAGTTTATAGTAATTAGCTCGTCTGTTTATGCCGTGGTAACTAGTTATTGTTTGTTGTGTCATATCTTTCGGGTGCGTAGTCTGAATAATGGAGGATGTTCACTCTTCGACTAGCGCTATAATATATAGTTGCGAGACTGTCACAGACGATGGCAAGCGGGAAGTTACCGACGCTGTGTTTTGGTTTGTGAAAGTGTTGCAAGACAGATGCATTATCAATGCACTACCGGAGGCACGCAGTTCTATTTCTCGGCGTTCCAGATTGATTGGAGCTGCTACCTTCGAGCAATTTTTGGAGATGACGAACGAAATGACTTTTGGTGATACTGAAGTACTATACCACGAAGACGAAGCAGAAGGTGATTCAGTGGACTATATCTCGACTAGTGAATCGCAAAATAGTCTTAACACCTTGGAAATCTCCACGTCACTGGGAACATGTGCTTCATCTGTTCCCGATGAGTATTACGGACCGGTTACTAAACGATTGAACTACGGCGTTATACCCCTCGAAGTAAAAGTAAAGGCGGTAGCGCTAGCCAGAATTCATCCAAATTGTAACTTTCAACCACTGAAATAGAATGGAGCAACAACAGCAGTGAAAAGGAAGGACTTGAAATTGTAGGAACGGGATATCATTAAAGGAGGTACAAGATAAGACAAATACCAGGCGATAAATAAGTGGACATACGACCGATTTGTTTAATCTCGTTGTCGTAACGAGAATGTAACGAGTACTTCTGGATTGCCTATAGGTGCAGGGCTACAATATACGGCCAACAAGAATTTTAGGTTTGCTGCATCATTATCTTGGGTAAGAAATTTCAAATCGGTGTATAAAATTCGTCAACGGCACGTCACTAAATACGTCTCTCATAAGGAGGTACAAAATATAGAAGGCATACAGAAAGTGTCGGTTCTTTTCAGCACTCAAACGGCGTCACTTATGACCGGTTTTAAACGTGATTACGTGATCAACACCGACCAAATAGGATGCGAGTATCGGCTGAACATTCGACGCAAGTTATCGCATAAAGGAGAAAACCGAACCCTTGTCGCAGTTGGTAGTAAAAACAAGCTAACACATTCTTACACGGCGCAATATGCCATCACAGCCTCTGGAAAAGTGTTGCCTAAGGTTTTCCTGTGTTTACAAGAAACGAATGTTACATTTGGTCCTCGGGTTATAGAAGAGGTCAATCGTTTAACCGACTCGTTGAAAAATGTTTACATTACCTGCTCCAAATCCTGGAAACTGACGAATGCGATTTACAGAATATTTTCAGAGAATGTTTTAAAACCATACGTTTCTGATAACAAGTTTTGTCTGATATTGGATTCCTGGAGAGTACAAATTAATACTACAATAAATGACAGAATGTTTATAGATGGCGAGGATCAGCCGATGCGCACAGTAAAAGTAGTACCGCCAAACTGCACACCTGTGTGCCAGCCGTGTGATGTTTATTTCTATCGCCAGGTTAAAAACTTTATTTCCAGGCTTCAGAATTGCAGTGTGCTTCTGGAAACCCAGTGGGAATAACGCAACCGCACGGATGCAATAACTATTCACAGCATAATTCATAACCAATTTTCAGCAACGAATTTTCATGCAATGATATCGTATGCGTGGTACGCATCAAAATTAATTCCCGAAAAAGATAATTTATAAATGTAAACCAAGATTGACTCCTCGGGAGGAACAGTGTAGCTGTCAAAAGATAGCATTATCAGAGTTCTTGGTGCCATGAGTATATTTGTTTCGAATGTTTATATGACAACTTCCATCCATCTAGTTGCTCGAAGAAACGTGAGGACATGTAACAGTGACTGGAAGAGCCATTCTAATGTGATCTGGAGTAACATTTTAGTTGTTTACTATCCCAAGAGGTTTGAGAAATTTATTTGACTACCTTATTATTATCATTCCTTATTGATTTACTTACCTTATGAACTCTCCTATTTCTATGAATTGAGATATGGAAAAATACAAACGAAAAGAAGATCCCGCGTGGTTTTATTCGACATTCGAACCTAGGTTCTCCGATCAGTGCCGTGGGCAAACAGCCTTTACCATGTGGTACAGACGGAGCAGTTGTAAAAGTTTTTTTACCTCGATTTCTGGAAAAGTATGCGTTTTCGGCCCCCATACCTGTTGATGAAAAATGCTCTATTGGCAATTAACTATTGATCCCACCAATTTTGAGTCGATTGCTCGTCATAACCTTTAGGGGTGATTTCCTCAAAACCGCGGGGTTGTTGACCCAAAATATCCTAGATTCCTTCGTTTTAGGTTTTACACAACCACTTACCAAATTTGAGCCGAATAGGTTGGCCGTGTCTTAGGCCTTCCCCTAGTAAGAATGCTGACAAAGCTTGCAGGTGAACTATAAAAGTCCTGGGCTAACAGGGAGAAAGGAAACCGCACCTCGGGTTCTGGTGGGTTACGGACTTAACCTTAAGTGAAAAGGGACTCGGTTTAGCAGAAGAGAAACCAAATGGGTGTGGAGAGAGCAAAACCGTTCCAGAGGTTGAACAATCTGCAACATGAAGTACCAACTCGATCGAATGCGCCGAATAACGAGGTTCAGCTGAATATTGGTGACTGATTTTCAGAAAGACATACTAGTCTTCCTACAGTCATCTTTTGCATCTGTCAAATAAGATGTATTGAAGTATCTGACCACTAGAAAAGTTAGCATGACCTATTGTGAAAGGGTGAGTGATATACATATCATCAGTTTTGATTAAAAGTAGGAGCACGGAGCAGTTTTAGATGTAGAAAAAATGTAAATATAAAAGAGTGATTCTCCTAAAAAAAACTGTTCCTTTGTTTCACCAAGTTTCACACGTACATTGTTGCTTTTATCACATAACAGTATTAAATCTCTTCTATATGGGCGTCTTCCTACCCATCTACCCAACAGATTGAAAGATTAAGTTCAATAACAGAATCATGAATATCCAGACAATATGCTGTCATATTTCTTGGGAATGACGGTCTTTTCTGCATTTCATTTCTCGTAAGAGTGACAGATGATTTCAGTATTTCCTCACCTAAACGCAAACAGCCATTGAAACGTTAAATTACATTGTTTTCGTTCCCTAGACCCAAAAATGAGATGATTTCCTTTCGTGTGGAACATGTCACATAACATAAAAAATATAGAACATTTGAATGTAATAATCATGTCTCTGTTCATGTGGCAGGAGAATGTCAAAGTATGTGAATACACTGCAGTAAGCTGGAACTGCTAATATTTACAGCAGTAGTATACTCTCAGACTGAAACATAGTTAGGTATTTTTAATAAATTTATTATACACAAAATACCTAATCTTGACTGTTACGACGAAGTGCTTTTAAAAATGAAATCAAACAGCCATTTTTACTTAAACTGGTCTAACACCCATTGTTAAGACATTCATGTATAGTGTAGAAGGAAATACCTACCAAAAAGCCTTTCAAAGTCTGTTTAAACTGTGCTTTATCTGAAACCAAATTTTCTATGGTTGCTCGAGTTTATTGAAATTGTGTGTTCCTGATTACTGGATCCCTTTTTGAACCAAGGTAAGTGATTTTAGGTCTTTATGTAGATTATTCTTATTATTAGTATTGCTCCTGTATATACAGCTATTGGTTGGACACAGAGATATATTATCCGCAATAAATTTCATTAATGAATAAATATACTGTGTGGTACACTTCGAAACTCTTCATGATACAGCCGTGGAATTTAGTTTATTCACCATTTACTCCTCTCACTGAATAATATAGTGAGTGAAAATTACAGTAAATTCATACACTTGCGCAGTATTCATCATGTGAAAGTTGACTGAATAGTTCTGTTGAGGATATTTAAACTAATTTTGACATACCTTCATCTCTGTTATATTTATTGCATACAATATGCTGCAAATATTGCGAATTATACTCCTGTATGGTTGAAAAGTGAAAAGTAAGAATGTTACTGTTTCGAGAGCTGTACTGAATGTCGTTTGCCATTTCCATAAACTAATTTCTGATGCAATACTCTCTTTTAAATCCCAATTGCGGAATATCAGTCGCAGATAATTTTTTAAGATGTTCCATAATGATTTCAGCTCTTTCTTGAGCGATAGTATTTTTAACGTTTCCCAATACATTTTTAGCACTCTAAATGATAATGCAGGGGATAAAAAGAATTTTTCTCTCGCGTTAATCATTTGACTGACCTTTTTCTTCTTCTTCGCTCACATATCATCAAATGAGAGTTCAAAGCAAATGATATTAGTATTTATAGCAATGTGTATCTAAGTGATGAAAGTATTTGTCGAATGTGAGGTGTTAAGACTTTTTACACATTTCTTTCTTATTATTGTTGTCTTTACTTTCAGGAATAACATGTTGCCTTTATGCGAAACGCATTACGTTTCGTTAAGCGTAATTGAACAGTTACTTAATCACCATCGAAATTCGTAAGATTTCCACCTTGATCTCCATTTGATTTATCCAATGCTTCATCTTTCCAAGCAGCATTCTGGAATAAACTTCCAGAGATGTTGCAGTCAATGTGTAGGGTGTTAGCCTTCTGAAAATTTACTGGAAGTTCTACTACCATTAAGATTTCAACTACAAATCTCTCAGAATCAATAACTGACACTATATTATTAAGAAACTTAAAATAAACATATAAATTACTACTCTTATCACATCGTTTGAGAGTTTTTCGGAATTGACGTTCAGTTATACGCTGATTTTTTTCTTCTTATCTACAACTTTGTATTTATCCTTGACGTTGTAAGACGATATCTTCCAACAAAATGGAAAAATGTCAGTTTCATGTTTTGAAGCAACGGTGTCCAGAGTTTCCTGAACGCTTTCTGATATCGAAGTAGAAGTTATTGTTTCTCGAAGTAATAAATTGAATGTAAATATAGGTAAGTAAGTTGGACAAGGCAATTTCACTGCATGATGAGACAAATGTAGTGTTCGGCCATAGACAGCAGTTGTAATCGAGTTTTTACCCAGCAGGCTTAACGTTATACTGTGTTCAAGGGCGAATACTGTTGGGTCTTTTAGAATTGTTTATTTATCTACATATATGAACCTGTAGACGAAGGTGCCCTCTACTGTGACACTAACGTGGTTGATTTTTCCTGCATGGCCTTAAATATAGACCTTTTCTTTCGTGAAGCGCTATTGCATCTCAGATAACTTTTTGTGGGCAATCTTTGCATCATTAATCCCCTTAGCAATCCCCACTCCACCTCGAGCTCATCCTCCAAGCACTGATGAAGCAACATGTATTAGAAACAAAGATTTTCAGGTGAATATTATTTGTTCTATGTTGAGCGATTTTTTTGTTTTGTTTTTGAAGAATCATGTGATATAATTTTATGAGCAACTTCCAGAGCTGCTATGAGATTCCTGTTTGCTTAATACTTTTTAAGTTATTTTGTTTCTAATGGGAAAACGTCCATGCGCCAGAATCGCCAATAACCATTATAGAGGTAGGTCTGAATCCCAGGGCTTGGCTCAACATTCCCCATTTATTACACACGGAATGAAAGGTTACAGAATTAAAACAAGCAATCAACTTCACACGAAAATTTAAAGGTTCTTTAAACTCAAGCAATGTTTACGATTTCAGAACAACGATTCAACAATATAAAGCTTTCTAACACAAAAATTTAATTTTAAAGAAATAAAAAATTAAAATTTGTTTGGCTGATCCTAACAAGAACCGTTTAGAGCAAAAGATATCAGTAAGCAACACTTCTTTTACATAAATCAATTAATGACAGTTTTAGCAATTAAAAGCTCGATTAATAAAGAAACTTCCCTAACTTTATTTCGAACAGATAACAAGCCCCAAGGAGAGCAATCATGTTAATAATAATTTATCCTCTGAAGAAACAAGATGGCAGTATAGTAAAAGAACTTTATCCTGGGGAACGTGGGGATTATAACCGCTGCTTATTAAAACAATTTTACGTGATAATCGCTGTTGGTTAGGATAAGAAACTTCCATCCTCTTAGTGAAAATCAAAGGTGAAATTCTTCACCCCCCCCCCCACCCAACATTTTTAGAAAACTTTTAACACATGAATTTTTTCCTGTAGAAATATGCAAATGTAACAATAGTGAAAAAATTTGCCACTCTCAATATAGAAACCGAAGGTATGGTAATATACAATAATATACAAAATTAAAACCCTTCTCTGTAAAGTACAAGCTATTGAAGCAAAAACTCGCAGAAGACAAATACAGCTTTAGCTGTATATGTCCATACATGGAGTGAGCTTCGATAGCGCCGTCGCACACAGTGGTAGACACAGGTAATGCCTTGCTAGCCCAGCTGCTGGCAGCCAGCCAAGGGACAAACAGTGTACCGCTGGACTACAGACGTGCGAAACAAGGATCACAGCCCGCAGCCAGGCTCAAACACTCACGACCGGACGTAGCAGTGCAAGGCCCACCAGCAATCAACCTAAGATTAGACAACTGGAGTACAGGGCATACACCAGTAAATATTAAATTTCGCAAACGCCAACTGCGTGCACACAAACTCAGGTAAGTACAACGAAGCCCAGAACACCATGGTGAACTCTGAAGTACGGTGATACAACTTTAACTGAGTGTACAAAACGTGAATCACAAAATTCTGCGCAAATGGTTCACATGGCTCTAAGCACTAAGGGACAACATCTGAGGTCATCAGTCCCCTACACTTTGAACTACTTAAAACTAACTAACATAATAACACACCTCAATGCCCGAAGTAGGATTCGGACCTGCGCCCGTAGCAGTAGCGCGGTTCCGGACTGAAGCGTCTAGAAGCGCTCGGCCACAGCGGCCGGCCAAACTAAGGCCAAATCACGTACGTGACCGAAGGAAATTTGGATCTTAAAATGCTTGGACCAAACCACACTTTTATTTGTCATTAGACTAGTTCAAAAAACTATCCCAGCTACAACTCTGCTTTACAGTGATTGCTTATCCAGCGCAGGGCAAAACTTCCGAGCAAATATCTGGAGCAATAACAAGCCTTCTGAACACGACCACTGCACGGCAGTACACACTGCTGTACAGAACAGATTAAACCGAGCGAGGTGGCGCAGTGGTTAGCACACTGGACTCGCACTCGGGAGGACGACGGTTCAAATCCGCGTCCGGCCATCCTGATTTAGGTTTTCCGTCATTTCCCTAAATCGTTCCAGGCAAATTCCGGGATGATTCCTTTGAAAGGGCACGGCCGCCTTCCTTCCCCGTCCTTCCCTGATCCGATGAGACCGATGACCTCGCTGTCTGGTCTCCTCCCCCAAACAACACAACAGAACAGATTAAATGCCAGGGATGAGAGAGGGTAAAACGACGAACACCTACAATGATCACAGATTTTCAAGATAATAGTTTCAATGAAATAAATCAAACCCTGGCACGGATAACTTGGGTAACTATTCAACACCACACTCGACTTAAATGATCTTAAAAGCCGGCCAGTGTGGCCGAGCGATTGTAGGCGCTTCAGTCTGGAACCACGCGACCACTACTATCGCAGGTTCGAACCCTGCCTCGGACATGGATGCGTGATGTCCTTAGGTTAGTTATGGTTAAGTAGTTCTAAGTTCTAGGGGACTTATGACCTCAGATGTTAAGTCCCATAGCGCTCAGAGCCATTTTAAGCATTTAGATCTTACAAGTGACCTGCACAATAAACCATGAATATGAATTTAAAGTTCCGGAGCAAACAGCAACCTGCAGTTAAAGCTACTTCCACGTAAACACACATACAGATACAGAGGCGAAGAAAAAACATATTAAAATAAAACGACGTAAGCACAGAAAATCACATTAAAACATTTCCAACAGTCCACGTCTGACAGCATAAATTCTGCAATTGGCAGGTAAGTGAATCAGGTCCACATAACAACAGCCGTCAACGGCCCTCAAGGGCCCAGGCTCCACGGTCCCATCGACTCCTATTTCTCTGCGCGTCTCCTCGCGCTCGGGTAACAATCGAAGACCAAAGGTCAAAATAGAGGGCACAGGTCTACTTCGAGAGAGATGCCACCGCTTATTGTTCATAACACTCTGTGTGATTGTCTCCTCTCCCATCCCAGATCCCCTTCCCCATTTTATCTTTACTTTCATTGCACATATCACTGCTAAATCAACTAAATATTCACATGCATTTTGAGGTTCATGACACTACTTGCAGAGCAACGTCTCTTTAAGGGGAGTAGGACGTCTAGTGGGCCGACTTGGAGCAGGAGAGACACCACAGGACATTTTAATTTCCACTGTTTATCCTTTTACAAATAAATTCATAAAACTTTGTCAGCATAACCAGGAAGGATTCAGAATTCACGCTCATAGAAGTCGAAGGTCGAAAACCCAACGTAATAATTTTCTTCACAGGGGAAATTTCATCATTTTTTTCACTTACTAATGGCAGCATTTGTTGCTATAGGTACACTTTTCTTCATAAGTAAGAGATATTCTTCGATGAATTTTACATAGCATTACAAACCATAATTAAAGATGTATGAAACTCTAGAATTTTCAGTCTATTAAAAAGTGTAGTAAGAATTTAGGTAATTAACTATAAAATTTGTGTTTTCTCTAGATGAAGTTTAAAATATAACAGTTCACTTGTTTTTTCATAAATTTAATAAATTCTAGAGTATCATACACCTGTGAGGATGGTATGTATGCTATGCAAAATTCATCGAAGAAAAGTGTACCTATAGCAACAAATGCAGCCATTAGTAAGTGAAAAAATGACGAAATTTCGCAAGTAAAAAGTTTATTTTGTTATGTTTTCGAACGTCCATTGCAATGGGTGTGAATCCTGAATCCTTCCTGGTGATGCTGACAAAGTTTTATGAATTTGTTTGTTAAAGTATAGACAGTGGAAATTAAAATGTCCTGTGGTGCCTCTCCTGCTCCAAGTCGGCCTGACTAACGTCCTACCCCCCTTAAAGCTATGTTGAGGGTGAAAATCAACACTGAACGAAATTCATATATTTGTTAATTTTTTAATTTTAATTTCTAATTTTTGTCTTGGTCATGAAGTTGGTGTTGCATGTTGATATTGCACATTTTTAGATTCTTGACGCTACTTACACATCAGTACCTCTTTAAAATTCACCGCCAATTAAAGAACTTGGTCGCCTTGGTATTTCTAGCGTTAATAGAATAGGGACAATGTTCATGGTTCAGTTACTGTTCCTATTGTAACCAAGTTTGACTGTTCACTCCGGGCTGTATCCCGTTCTTTACAGGAGCAAAACCAAAGCTGTCTCACTACTATAACGTTCCGTACTCACAGGAGAATAGATACTGTTAAATACTGTCTGCAAGACAGCTTAATGTTCTCAATACGTTTTTAACGCCTGACTAAAACACTGGAAACCACTTGACTACCTTCGATTGTTCTGATCAGCATTACTATCCAGACAATAATATCGTCCACTGACATCTTACCAAACCAATAATCTGTGACCAAATTCCGCAGACTACAAATCATCTCTTTACGACCGAGAGTTCAAGTGCTCTCAAGGTCACAGAATCTTCCGCGACACACTATTGGTTACAACCTTAGATACATTTATCCAAAAATGTCGCCCTGACTGGAACTTAGACACAAAATTAGCACAATGTCAAACCTGACATTTGACTTACCATCTCGTAATCTCACACCTAACTATACGCAGAACAAACAACTCCCTCAGTCAGTTATCCAGACTGGTAAAAACTCTAACCCGCTTCTCAGTCAAACTGGTACTGTCCATTAAGACCATGTTAAAATCATCCTGAACCATTAAAAGGAACAACTCTAACTGTTAGTTAATTATCTGTCTGCACCGTCGGTTGGTGTTTCTGGTTGCCAGCTCACTCCCACTGCTCGCTCTCTGGGGTGCAGTGCTCTGTCTAGTAGGAGAACATATATGCACTATGTGATCAAAAGTATCCAGACACCCCCAAAAATTTCCGTTTTTCATATTAGGTGCACTGTGCTGCCATATACTGCCAGGTACTCCATATCAGCGACCTCAGTAGTCATTAGACATTGTGAGAGAGCAGAATGGGGAGCTCCGCGAAACTCATAGACTTCGTAAGAGGTCAGATGACTGGGTGTCACTTCTGTCATATGTCTGTACGCGAGATTTCCGCGCTCCTAAATATCCCTAGCTCCACTGTTTCCGATGTGACAGTGACGTGGAAAATTGAAGGGACACGTACAGCACAGAAGCGTACAGGCCGACCTCGTCTGTTGATTGACAGAGATCTCCGATTGTCGAAGAGGTTCGTAATGTGTAATAGGCACACATCTATCTAGACCATCACACAGGAATACCAAACATCAAAATCCACTGAAAGTAGTATGACAGGTAGGCAGGAGGTGAGGAAACTTGGATTTCATGGCCGAGCGGCTGCACATAAGCTACACATCACGCCGGTAAATGCCGAACGACGCCTCGCTTGGTGTGAGAAGCATAAACATTGGACGATTGAACAGTGGAAAAAGGTTCTGTGGAAAGACGAATCATGGTACACAATGCGGCGATCCGACGGCAGGGTGTGGTTATAGTGAATGTCCGATGAATGTCTTAATGTCTTCTCCCAGCGTGTGTAGTGCCAATAGTAAAATTCTGAGACGGTGGTGTTATGGTGAGGTCGTGTTTTTCATGGAAGGAGCTTGCACCCTTTGTTGTTTTACGTGCCACTATCACAGCACAGACGTACATTGATGTTTTAAGCATTTTCTTGCTGCCCACTGCTGACGAGCAGTTGGGAGATGGCGATTGCATCTTTCAACACGATCGAGCACCTGTTCATAAAGCGCGGCCTGTGGCGGAGTGGTTACGCGACAATAACATCCCTGTAATGGACTGGCATGCACAGAGTCCTGACGTGAATACTGTAGAGCACCTTTGGGATGTTTTGGAACATCGACTTCGTGCCAGGCCTCACCGACTGACATCGCTACCTCTTCTCAGTGCAGCACTCCGTGAAGAATGGGCTGCCATTCCCCAAGAAACCTTCCAGCACCTGACTGCAAGAATGGAAGCTGTTATCAAGGCTAAGGGTGGGCGAACACTATATTGAATTCCAGCTTTACCGATGGAGGGCGCCACGAATTTTTAAGTCATTTTCAGCAGGATACTTTTGATCACACAATGTAAGTCATCTATGTACAACCACGCTTTTTCATACCCAAAACCAGGAACACGATAATAATGGAAAAAATACACGCGTTCCCCCATCTAATAGTAATTAGTGGAGGTGGTTCACCTAGCTGTGATGTACCACGTGCACTGTGTCATCTCTCATATCTTCTGCCAGTGGTGACATTGGGTGCAGTATAGAGGGGCAAGTGGTCGATATACCACTGTACTGGTGGTTTTCTTGTTTCTTGTCCTTGGAACCACTACTAATCGGTAGAGTAATTGTTCAGTTGGCCTCCTGCTGCTGAGTACAGCCTGTAGCAGCCCTGGTAATCCAACCCACATCCTCCACATGGCAGTGAACTGTGTTATCCTCAGCTACAGAGGCATACAGACGGGAAAGCGCTGTTTGACGTAAAACCTCTCTGATTGGGCTATTTCCAAAAAAAAAAAAAAGTATGGTTCAGGAAAGGTGAGAGGAGGAGAAGGCCACGACTAAGGAATGGTGGACAGAAGCAGTATAGGAAGGATAATAAGGAGTGGGGAGGAAAAGTGAAGGAAAAGAGCAGGGGCTTTTGGAGGAGGTAGTTCCCGTAGGAACAGTTCCTCTAAGGAACAGTTCCTCTAAGAAAGAAGAGAAAGATTGAGGAGGGGGAGGGGGGGAATGGATGGAAGTATGAGAGTGGGAGGTGAAGGTCGTGGTCTCAGGTAAGACGTCAGATTTTGTCCAGAACCGGCATTGCATTGCTATTGTTCTAAATCTTGAAATTCTCTTCCTTGCTGCAACTGACTGTCACCACCCTTCATATCACCTTAGCATCTTGTCTACTGCTAACAGTTCCTAGTAGAAGATAAGGCACTAGCGTTGTTGTAAGCGTGCTAATAGTTTAAAGTGGAAGACAGAAGATAAAAAAATGATTAATTACTTAACGAGTTACACCAACCACGGAAATTCTAGATTTTGATCAATTATCCGACTTGTCGAACGCTCATTTAAATAGATCTTTTATGGCCCGATGATTGTCACTATGTGAGCCCCTCGACTGTCAAAATTATAAGTGTGGATGTGTATTGCATATAACAGTTCATAACGAGTTTACATTTGTTTACAAGGGTAAAATAGGACGGATAATATAGAGCGAAGTAGATTTAGAGTGCGGACTGAAGATGCAGTGGATGAGGGAGAGTTGATGAGGAGAGAGAGAGAGCACTGCCATGTCGTTCGTTCCTTTGCTTGACGCTTACAGCTCTGTTTTGAATGGCGCCTCCTCAATTATATCTAAGCATTACTTAAGAAGAGAGATGTAGTTTTTCTGAGGAAGAAGAGAGCACACTTAATGGTGCATCCCCTGACAATAATCTAAGCACTACTTCGGAGCTGCTGCTGAGCACCGCCCTACCGCCGCCGTTACTTGTAAATCTCGCGGGGACTGTACGACACAAGCCGTTGAGTACGGCGCCAGACCCGCCGTGCGGTGACGACTTCTCGAGGGTCCGAGTGGTCGCTGCTTGCCCAGTAATGTAGCTTCGATTAGCTCCCAGCTATTTATCTCCCGGAGGGGATAAAACTTAAAGCGGACGGCAGTAAAACTGGAAGGGGACAGTTAACAGCGGCGAATAAAACAGTCGGCCCCGTTATTACTGCGAGTATAAAAACTCCTCGCCAAATAAAAAGGGATAGCGCGGCTACAACCGGCTTGTCGCATATTACGGTCCCAGTCGAGACTTACTTGCGAGAATCATAAACCCGGCTGTCCCCGGGGCGAATACAGGCGCCTTCATTTCCAAGAACTCCCTCTTCTTTTCTGCACTGTACCGCAGCCCGAGGCGACAAAGTTCGAGAGGAACTGAGCTCTAGGCACCACGAGCCCTATGAAGACTCATTTGAAAACCGGAAATTCCCAACTTCGCAGTTCTCCCTCTACTGTACGACTTTTTGTTTTTATTTGATCTACACCATTTGAATTGCAAGTCTGACCTTGCTGCCATGCAAATCTAGGAATACTGACACAATTCCTTCCTCGCTCACCATTCTTTTTCTGTCTCATTGTTTGTACAGTCCTAATCTTTGTAGTCCCTGCTTGTCTTTCATCCCTATGTAAGTCTTAGTTAGTTTCATGTTCTGTGTATTACTTGAACTTTTATACTGATGTGAGGTGGAACGAATCATTTTAAAGATATGTATGCATGATTAGTTACAATTGATTGCTACATGCTAGTCATCAAGACGTTCATATGTGGCACTCTGGTCCAAATTTGGCATTAATGAAAGCAATATTTTTCACGTTTTTTCATGTAATTACGTTTAAAACTAGGATTTTAGGCACATATTACAGGCTACCGCTCTTTATTTTGTAAATAAAACTGTCTATATCGCTTAATACATTCCCTTTTCCTACAAATAAGTAAAGTACTTTTTTGGTATACAGAACTTGAGGATGAAAGTAACTTTCGCATGATGTCACTGCCAATTAACATAGCTCTATGAAACTTGGACCATGTATAGTAACAACCGCTACAGTATACAAGGTGTAAATTTTAAGTTGACAAACCAGAATCACTCGAAAAATAAGCTTCACACGAAAAAAATGTGTAGAATCCGAAGATGATTATTGTTGAGGGGGACATCTGCTGGTGCTAAAATTAGACCGGCACCCCAGCCAGTGGGGGGCTGGGTGGGAGCCAACTTTAAAATTTCAAATGGGGAACCCCCAATTTTAATTGCAGAATTAGATTCTACATAAAAACTACGTACATTTTGTCTTAAACATTTCTTTTGATTCTTGGTAGTTGGCGCTGTAATTCAAGAAAATCCATATTATAATTTTTGCGTGGAAAATCGTTACGGATAAATAAAAATACTTAACTTGCAAGTATTTGTAAATAATCAACAACAAAACGAAACCAATCGTTCCTAGCCAGGACCACCAAAACTTAAACGAGTTTCTCTTTTCCTCAGTTAGTCTTTTACTTTGTTTGCTCTGTTAATTAATGATTTAAGTGATTCTGGTTTGCCAACTTCAAATTTACACCCTGTAGTAGGGAAGGTAAATGAAAAAATAGTGCAACGAGACCAACAGAAATTACACTTTTACTGTAAGGAAATAATTACATTCATTTCACGGTGAATCATGATGGTACCCTGGTCTTTCAGAAAGGTGAGACGTCATTTTAGTGAAGTGTGTAATCAACATAGACGGCATTACATGTGCTGCAAAGTGTTCCCATGCAGACCACAAGTTCGTAAAGGTGTTTTTGTAATAGGCCTTCTATTCCTCAACCAGAGCCATTGAAAACTGCTGGATGATCGTTGGTGCATTTGGATGTGCTGCGATATGCAAACGAATAACTTCTGTATTCGGGAGAAAAGGCAGTCCAGTCCATTCGACGAATGTTTTGTCGTACTGGTTGCTCCTCTATCTGCGCTGTACAATGTTTTCCCGCATTGCCAATTATAAAAAGGAAATCAGGACAGAATGCAATACTGAAGAAACAGACGTGGTGAGGAGTAAAGTGCCATGACAACGTTGACCGACCGGTGAACCGTGTTCAAAGATTTGGAGGTCAGCACGCCCATGAAACCTTACGGCTTCCTTCACCGTAACACCAGAACCGTCACGTTCGGCAGTGTTCCTGGGTGTATTATGCGTTCCGACATGTGACCATATTAAGGGTACGTCCAGTATTGTAGAATGTGAAACAGATCATCATCCACTCCACCGTAATCAGGAAGTCGACATTGACTAAGGTACGTCGTTTAAGGTGTAAAAATTTTGTCTGTGTGTATTTAGGTATTTACACAATAGCAGCACAGTGATTATTATAGTAATTATTTAGTATTTAATGTCTCTCTATATGCTCTTGTTACAGGTGCTAGAAGGTGACTACTGCCTTCCTCTGTAATGGTGCAAAAGAGTGGCGTCTTGCGACGTCACCCTCGCTTCAGTGTCAACACATTGGAAAAAAAGGCGAGAGCTCAGAAGTTCTTGTGAGGTGTGAGGAAGGTTAATGGTGTCACACTGTCACCAGATTTCACCACAATTCTGCCACCGCCACTGTGGATGTGTGACACGATGGAAAGGCCGTCACACACCATCTTACCTACGTCTAACACCTTCTTTTGACGCCTCTGTGATTGAGGAGAGAACCGTGACACACAGCGTTGAAATCATGCGGTTTTCTTATGGGTGGCTGTGGAAAACATTTCCGACAATAACGGTTCAGAATTGGCGCAAGAAGACATCAGGAGGTGACAGTCATAGGCGCCTGCAGGCAACCCCTTGGCGGCCCTCCGATTCGCATGCCCGTTTGCAGGGTCCTAGGACTACGTCACCGATTGTCTCTTTGCAGGAACATTTCTAAAACGCTCAACCAAAGATCTGACTATTAGGGTTCGCTAGGTTTGAAAGATAAACTACCACCAAAGCTAGTATCAATCACCAGAAAAATACTAAATGCGATATTCTACGGGGAGTAAAAATTATGTATTTATTTTACCAGTAACAGCAACATGTACTGGAGAATAAGTTCATAGGATAAAGATATAATTTTATACTATTTATATCTCGTCAATTAACGATAACCTCCACAAGTAGCGCTTTGCTGCAACAATATCCTTGACACTATTGAAATTTTATCATAATAAACTGTTGCGTTAATCTCAGTGTTTCAGAATTAAATGGGCTAACTTTTAATTTATAATCTATCATTTTTTCATAACACGCAAACTTGTCTTTCCTGCATGTTTTTCATTTTTTAAAGTGCACCATTTTACATTTCTGAACACTGACGGCACCGAAAACTTCTGTTGGAATAAGTAATTAGTCGTCCAATGAAACACTGTAATAAATATTTTGTTTTTTTTTTTCTTTAATTTTTGGCAAGTAGGGGGCACTTCCAACGTTTCAGATCCCTAGTAATTAACATCACATTCATCAAAATTACTACATATTTAAAAACGAACAAAATGCGAGGTTGTGGAAATTTCTAAGATTGACGTGTGAGGTTTGTCTCAAACTGAGAGTTTTGATGATTAAGAGAGTGGATTATTTTAGAATGAAAATTACAGAGAACTTCTGTAATATATAAGCACATCGGACTAAAGTTGATTATACTGAAGCACATCTAAATGAACTGACTACAAAAGCAAACTTGACTGATAGTATATGCAAAAGTTGATCTTTCTAATAATGACTATACAAACGTAAAGAAATGATAACAGATGTACCATTATATCTCATTGTTATGGAAAATATAAGCATGTCTGACTAATATACAGACTGCCACAACACGACTGTTTCATAATTTATTTGCATGGGTCTAGCACTGGATAGCCAAGTGCAACAGAATTACTTTACAACAGTTTAAACAAAAGCACATATGCAGACAGTGTTTATCACTGCACAAAGTCAACTATAACATCAGTTCTGTTGAAAAAAAATGTGTGTGAAATCGTATGGGACTTAACTTCTAAGGCCATCAGTCCCTAAGCTTACACGCTACTTAACCTAAATTATCCTAGGGACAAACACACACACCCATGCCCGAGGGAGGACTCGAACCTCCACCTGGACCAGCCACACAGTCCATGACTGCAGCGCCTCAGACCGCTCGGCTAATACCGCGCGGCATCAGTTCTATTGTTCGCTATCTAACCACGTCGGAAGCATTGTAGCATCTCTGTGAAATTAGCATGTGATTGCGGCGTACATGTAGTTTGATGAGCTTCATCATGAAGCACAAAGCTAAAACAAAAGTGACATAGTGCTGTGCGTTATAGTAAGTGATTGCACAATGGACCAACTTGGTCCTGATAACTTGTTTCCTAAAACTTTGCTTCTCTGAGTGTAAATCTTCTCTTATTAATTCTCTGGCTGTAATAATAGTGTAATCTGCCGGCGAAATAGCTGTTTCAGTGCAGATGATCGAAGTTGGAGACATCGACAGCAAGTGAATAAACAAATTTTCAATACAGATTATTAAGGCACAGGAAAGTGAAAATATGGATGAATAATAGACCACGAAACAGTTTTATACCCGAATACTTTGAGCTAAATTGTCGCGTCTCTGTAGTAAAGGTTAAACGGCACTATACGACTTAAGAATTTTACTGGTAGAAATAGGTTCGTCCGGCTCCCAGCTACAGTAAAACTTTGAAGTACAAGCTGGAATGTTTTGAACTGAATTGGAAGTCGGTCGGGATAGTAGCAAATTCCAGGGGTAGAACCCAAGTGATAAATCAAGGTTTGCCGACCGCTGTGACCTAGCGGTTCTCGGCGTTTCACTGCAGAACAGCGCTGCTGCTATAGTCGCAGGTTCGAATCCTGCCTCGGGCAATGATGTGTGTGATGTCCTTAGGTTAGTTAGGTTTAAGTAGTTTTAAGTCTAGGGGACCGGTGACCCCAGATGTTAAGTCACATAGTGCTTAGAGCTATTTGAACCGTCATTTGAATAAATTAAGGTTTATATTGTAGATTAGTACAACATCTGAGAAAAGTATACACTGAAGTCCATATTTTCCTTAGTCAAAACAAGACTAGAAGTACTTCACGATAACTTCAATTGAGAACAGCTGAATCCTCATGCATAACTCTGTCAGTGGTTCTATTACCGCAGACCAGTGGAGAAATAAAGTATAAGTTCTCACCAAGTCTCAAAGTACATTTACATTACCACCTAAAATACAAAACGCGAAGTCTGAACATATAACTGTGTTACGAACTCTTCATAGAGACCACCACATCTCCACACATAGATCTGTTACAAGTGTCCCAGACACGAAATGTTGTAAGTTTTGCTAGGGTTACAGTATTAGGCTGTAATAAGAGAGGATAGCGACACTGACACGATCTACCAGCTGTGGAAGCCTAGCATACTATTGTGTGGCTCTGGGCCTCCGTATTAAAATATTTTAATTACCGTACAGGGATAATCATGTTTCACATTTACGCACACTAGTTGCATTATGTGACAAAACGAGCGCATCTTCATATAATCTCGCATATAGTGCACGATAAATTGAGTTTCCAGTTGGTCAGTCCTATTTACGCGTATGTACGCCAAAGAGAAAATGGTTTGTCAGCTTTAGCTAAATAAAAACACCACAAAACGGACACAAATGACCATAAACTCCTACATAACGTGATCCAGCATCCCTATTTCGTACAAGACTCATTAATCACTATGGGATTTATTATTTTACAAAAAACTGATTTGAATCATACTTAACAAAAGAACGCAAAAAGGTGAGCTAAGCGATTCAGAAAATTGTGGAAGGAGTTAGAATTTTAGTGACTAATAATCAAGCAGAACTGGTACATTATGCATATGATACCAGTGTTACACTAAATCTCATTAGGGAGAAAGCAATAGAAGAAACTAGTAATTACGTTTTTCAAAGAGTGGCATCTAAAAATGGATTCCCCGTAAATTTTGAGAAAACAGAGTATATTCGAATCCGTACAAAAAATACCAACATTTGATGTAGCACGTGAACAGTAGCAAGTGAACAGGGAGTAAAGCACCAAATTTTTGGGTACACGTTCTGATGAAAACGTGAAGTGGAAAAGCGTGTTCCTGAGCAAATCGAATAACTACCTTTGATCTTCGTATAATTGCTAGTTTTTAAAACAAAAGAATTATCCTGCTGACGTACTTTACATATTCCCACTCAATAATGCCTTATAGAATTATTTTATGCGGCAACTCATCACTCAGAAAGAAAGTACTGATCACATAAAAAAGAGCAGTAAGAGTAATATATGATGTCTACCAGTCGTCGTCTTACAGATATCTCGAAACTGTACTATCATAATACACATATTCGATAATGAAATTCGTCACAAGTACTCCAATTTGAGAACAATAGTAATGAACATCCTACAATTCTAGAGGATAAAATGATCTTAATCAAACACTATTAAAGACGTCTGTGGCTCAAAATAGTTCAAAATGCAACAACGAAAAGTCTTCATGAATTGCCGCATAACATAACCTTTCTAACAAGTAGCAAAGCGAGTCTTAAGCCTAACCTTAAATCGTTTCTCCTAGTCAACTTTTATTTCTGCTAGTCAATGCCTTTTATTTAAAAACGTATTGCCTGTAAAATTTACTAATAAAGGTAGGATTAGTTTTTGAGTTGTAGTTGCGTAGGTAGTACTAAAATAAAATATGTTCATTAATGGTAACGCTAAAAATGTGTATCTAACCTGTAAACAAACTCGTTCCTCATGATTTCGTTAAAAGAATTGTTCAAATGATCTCTGTAGCATATAACGAATCAACTAATTACCTGGTAAGACCAAGGACTTGGTGGTTAGACACCATGTGATACACATAATCAAGATTTTACGAAATTTATTCTGTGGGTTGTTACGAACATACAAAATATTTCGACAAAACGAATTCCTAAATAGTTACGAAATATGCTGCCGAGAAGCGACCGCAGTAACAACATGTGAGCTCACACAGAGGACCACGGCAATAAATTCCAGCCAATGTCTTTTCACACTAATTTAGGAAACTTTGTATGTATAAAAACATTAATTATCAAATAAGTGAGCGACTGACTGACTAATTCGCTAAGGACAACGTTTATTTGAACTAAGAAACTCTCAAGAATAGCTTTTAATCATAAATTAATGAAATATGAGTCAAATAGCCAAACTGCGAGGAGATTCCTCCTAAATTAAATCTCTATCTCCTTCGAAAGCAATCTTAACATAGTGTAGCAATATATCATTCAAAGTGCTCCGGCAGCGGCCTCAAGTTCCATGTCCAGAATCATCTCCGACGCAAGTGTGAGACTCAGCGGCCCTATGTCCACTCGTTTCCGCTTCCCAAAGTCCTCTACCTCAGCACCCAAAGTTAAAAACTTGACAGGTTGTCTTAGATTGTACTCAGTTTGAACGTCATTTGTCCTGAATCACAGCTAACATCACAACATCTGTTGTTGTTGTTGTTGTTGTTGTGGTCGTCAGTCCTGAGACTGGTTTGATGCACCTCTCCATGCTACTCTATCCTGTGCAAGCCTCTTCATCTCCCAGTACCTACTGCAACCTACATCCTTCTGAATCTGCTTCGTGTATTCATCTCTTGCTCTCCCTCTACGATTTTTACCCTCCACGCTGCCCTCCAATACTAAATTGGTGAACCCTTGATGCCTCAGAACGTGTCCTACCAACCGATCCCTTCTTCTAGTCTAGTTGTGCCACACGCTTCTCTTCTCCCCAATCCTATTCAACACCTCCTCATTAATTATGTGATCTTCCCATCTAATCTTCAGCATCCTTCTACAGCACCACATTTCGAAAGCTTCTATTCTCTTCTTGTCTAAACTATATATCGTCCATGTTTCACTTTCATATATGGCTACACTCCACACAAATACTTTCAGAAACGACTTCCTGACACTCTAATCTATACTCTATGTTAACTAATTTCTCTTCTACAGAAACGCTTTCCTTCTCATTGCCAGGCTACATTTTATATCCTCTCTACTTCGAAAATCATCAGTTATTTTGCTCTCCAAATAGCAAAATTCCGTTACTACTTTAAGTGTCTCATTTCCTAATCTAATTCCCTCAGCATCACCCGACTTGATTCGACTACATTCCATTATCCTCGTTTTGCTTTTCTTGATGTTCATCTTATACCCTCCTTTCAAGACACTGTCCATTCCGTTCAACTACTCTTACAAGTCCTTTCCTGTCTCTGACAGAATTACAATGTCATCGGCGAACCTCAAAGTTTTTATTTCTTCTCCATGGATTTTAATAACTACTCCTAAATTTTCTTTTGCTTCCTTCACTGCTTGCTCAATATACAGATTGGATAACATCTGGGAGAGGCTACAACCCTGTGTCACTCCCTTCCCAACCGCTGATTCCCTTCTTTCATGTCCCTCGACTCTTGTAACTGCCATTTGGTTTCTGTACAAATTGTAAATAGCCTTTCGCTCCCTGTATTTTACCCCTGCCACCTTTAGAATTTGAAAGAGAGTATTCCAGTCAACACTGTCAAAAGCTTTCTCTAAGTCTACAACTGCTGGAAACGTAGATTTGCCTTTCCTTAATCTTTTTTCTATGATAACTCGTAGGGTCAGTATTGCCTCACGTGTTCCATTATTTCTACGGAATCCAAACTGATCTTCCCCTATGTCGGCTTCTACTAGTTTTTCCATTCGTCTGAAAAGAATTCGCGTTAGTATTTTGCAGCCGTGATTTAATAAACTGATAGTTCGGTAATTTGCACATCTGTCAACACTTGCTTTGTTTGGGATTGGAATTATTATATTATTCTTGAAGTCTGAGGGAATTTCGCCTGTCTCATACATCCTGCTCACCAGCTGGTAGAGTTTCGTCAGGCCTGGCTCTCCCAAGGCCGTCAGCAGTTCTAATGGAATGTTGTCTACTCCCGGGCCCTTGTTTCGACTCAGTTCTTTCAGTGTTCACATCTTTCAGCAAAGCGAAATCAAAAGTACACGCTAGAAATGAATCATTTTTTTACTTCATGATACAGCATAATCTCTCTCTCGCTATTCGTACATGTCAAATATACGACTACACGTGACTTGTAATAAAATAGATAGGAGTACTAAAAGCGATGTAAAGAGTATGAGTGCAGAAATTCTGTTGCTGACTGAGGACGGTGTACTGAACAACATTACGTCAGTATTTACGTCATTTTCAGACTAACAATTTTAGTTATTGCAATTCGTATGGTTTTATGTAGTTTTGGAGAACATTTCTGATGGAGAACAGCGGTCTGCCACGAAATACTTTAAAACTGCAGCGTGGTAGAGACTGTTCGTGTCTATTTTTAAAGTACTTTTAACGTATGTGTTTTAAGGTTGGTCAGTATCTCCACACACATGTTTCAAGGGCAAGCCGTTAATGATCATTTTCGCCTGGGCAAGAGTTCACTTGTTGATGTGTGGATGCGTGGACGCAAAGTGGCTAGTCTACTGGCAGAGATAGTCCACTTAGTGCTGGTGTAACAACTATGCAGAAAGCATCAGGTAGTCAATTATATGACGTGTTTGCAGGAGGACTATTTGATACAGAGAAAAAACAACCGACACGCTTATGTGTGTAAATATTAAGATGATGATGTGGATGAGGTCCCATTCTCCGAAGAGCGTAGGGGTCGATGCGGGTGTCCCGCACCGCCGACAAGCGGAGGTGTGTTTGCCTTTGCCTTCCTCCACATATTAAGACACCAGATATAAAAATATCTGCACTTCTACCTGATACAATATAAGTTACTTAGGCAGCCTCACATTGTAGTCATCTTTTACCTGTTGTTTTCAGCAGAAGATGTACACTTCCCCACCTAGTTTAGGCTGGGTTCCTCAACGCACTGATTTATTTCATTACTGTTAGGTATACGCTCGCAAATTCATTGTGATTAAATCGACTGGAGTGCGTAGGCGTTACAGTGGCAAGTGGGATGTCACACTACAGATCTGAACATTGTACTGTAAATGCAATGAGATGCCCAAACATGCCCAAAACTCATTTTTTTATATGCGTGGGGTAGCTCCTTTTGACATTACACTCCACACTTGTAAATCTGAGCGTTTTACGCCGTGTCACTCACACATGGAAAGACTTGAGTAGCTGTAACTTCCACTCCCTTACAAAGGATGAGCACTTAACCACTTGACTAATAATATTTTCAGGCACGGATTCATACAGAAGTCAAAATTACAAATCTAAGTAAGTAATCACAGGCCAATTGCGCGAATATTTAACGAGTCAGAAGTTAAACAGGCCAACTTCAGTTACAGTATCATTTTTTTTCTATACTTTCTAGAACCACTGATGTGCCGTCTAGATGAAGGGCCATTGGGTGATAGGGGCGAATCTACTTTAATATCAGAAAACAAATAGTTTTACAAATGCACAAGGTGGCGTAAATTGGTAAAGAAGGAAAGTGTTGCAGGCAAATTGGTCACTCAAATAAGCCAGCATGGAAAGAGACCTTTTTTTTATTTTTTCGTAGAAGTCACAATTCTAGTACCACCGCAAAACAACCAACGTTAAGACCCATGGCGTCTTCCCCTGCCTATCCAGCCAAAAGCCGCTGGAATAGTCAGTGCTCCCTGCCCCCTTCCCCAACTCCAGAACTGGAACTCCATAGTGTTTCCTCCGAGACAATAAAACGACAGAGAGTGGCCCTCTGGGCTCATTCGGTTACAGATTTCACCCATTCAGATACACGTTCATGATGTTTAATTGTTTGTGTGGTAATCCCCACCAATATTATTTAACATGAACCGGTTTCCATTACTGTGGGATCAGTCCCTGTGTGAATTCACATTCGTAAAAATCTGCTTGTGCTGTGAGAGTATGCACGCGCTTATCTTGTTCACTGCTCGATTTGAGAGCTGCCAGCGCACCACGCACCAATACTGACGAGAGGAGTTGCCACACTTAATGACCTTTGTACACAAATCTCTCATATCTCCCGGGTTCCATTCCCGGCGGGGTCAGGGATTTTCTTTGCCTCGTGATGACTGGGCGTTGTGTGATGTCCTTAGGTTAGTTAGGTTTAAGTAGTTCTAAGTTCTAGGGGACGGATGACCATAGATATTAAGTCCCATAGTGCTCAGAGCCATTTGAACCATCTCTCATATCTCATTGCCAACAACAATATCTCCTTCACATTGCCCAGGTTGCCCAGGTTTCACTAGTTGGAGTACTCTGAGGGCTGGACTAACATTTGTTTCTTGTCTGCTTGTTTTTCCCTCGTTATTTTAAACTTCAGGAGACGCATGCCTATATGACGAGTAACCTGGAATAGTGGATAGGTGTCGACCGGTGCTCGCACTGAAGGATATTTTTAAATGGCCTATGTATAATTATTCCATTGATTTACTGATTGTGTTACGTATTTGTAGCCTTGCCCACGTCCCTTATTATAAACTACTTCTGGCGAAAACACCTGCTGTAACGACGGCCTCGAACGTTGTTATGGACAGGAACAGAACTTCTACTGGTAATATATCTTTTATCTGCTGATGTGCAAGTTGAACCCTACAGCATAGCTAATTTTACGTAATTCCTCTGTTCTTCATCCTCATCAATTTCTGGCACACTATTCTAATCGTGGCTAAATATTGTCAAACTATGTAGATAACTCAAGTATTTTTCAAATTACATCATAACTGTGACAGCATGTTTCTCTCGTCGGGTAACGAAACGTGCATTACGCTCGCGAATGCGAGAGCTGAGTACGTCGGTGTCGGCTGGAGCTCACTAGCTAAGTGTTATTGTGAATATCACCTCGCTCAGTGGGGTGCTTGCCACAATGGCCCTCTCAAAGAGCCGGTGTTACCCAGCGTTTCATAGCCTACGCAGAGCCTTTTTTATCTTGCTGCTTTTCTAAGGAGAGAAGAGGCGAACGGTACGACTGCGTGGCGGAAACCTGCAAGCAGATAAGCGAATCGCGTAGGCCGTTAGCAGCGCAGCGAGGGGAACCCCCGTCCGCTGATGTCGCAGGTGCGAGCCGCGGCCCCTGCCGCCTGCCATTCAGACTGCCGCTGCTGATAAACCCACCTCCCGCACCTGCCTCCCTCTGTCACTCGCCGCCGTGTTTCTTTTTCACAGCTGTGCATTCTTCCAGACGAAATTTCCCGCTGTGATGCAGAGAAAACGGCACAGTCTCATTAAAAATGATTCAGTGATATTTGAAATTTTTCAAGGGTAGGCGATTTAGATAATCAACACAGTATTTCATCCGTTATGGATCGTGTGGCCGTTATTAAATTAAAGATTGCTGATACAAACCGCAACCAGCCACATGTAGTTTTATTTTAGTGATATGAACGGCTTCGAGCTATTATACCCTTCTTCATATACCTACTTCTACATCTTTACCCCAAAATCTGCCTTAGGATGTGTTTCGGAGGATACATTCTGTTCCACTATCTTTACCCCCATTTCCTGTTCCAGTCACTACCGATCAACTGTAAGAACTATTTTTGGTTAGTCTCCGTGAGAGCCCCAATCTCTCTAATGTTACCTTCATGGGTTTTTCGTGAGATGTATATAGGGGAGAGCAGTAGACCAAAGTTAATGCAGAATACCTCTCTTGCAGCATCTAACACGCGTTAGACTGAGTATTCTAGATATTTTACGGGTGTGGCTGCTTCTAGTGACTTGTGAAATCGTGCAGTCATACATAAAAGGATATTTCTACCCATTTACATACATTAAGTCATATATTTTGATATTCAGGGTCAACTATCAGCCCCTTGCACCAAGATTCGATCCTCTACAGGTCTTCCTGCATTCTGCTACAATTTTACAGTGTTGTGACTTATCTTGTACAACAGCAACATTCGCGAAGAACGTCATGGAATTTCCAACGTTACCCACTAGGCTATTAGTACATATTACGAAAAGTAATGGTCCTATACCATTCCCTCGGGATCACCCGAAGCTACTTTTACTTCTGAAGATTTATCTCATTTAACAATGAAATGTCGTATTCCGTTGCTCAGAAATTCTTCTATGCAATCTCACAGCTGGTATGATGTTCCTAGCGCTCATATTTTCTCCACGAGGTGCCAATATGGAACTTCATAAAACACATCTTTAAGGAACACGACATAAACCTGAATGCCAGCACGTAGTGATTTCTGGAGTTCGAGTGAGCTGGTGTATCCTTCCTTGCAGAATCCATACTGATTCTTACAGAAGAGATTTTTCGATCCCCAGAAACGTCATAATACAAGAGCGAGTAACATGTTCCAAAATTATACTCTAGACGAACGTTACTTTTCATAAGGTCCGAGAGTCGTCGGCAGAAGGTCGGCTGCACCTGTGCCTTGTAGAATTTTTAAATACTTATACCACGGTATGTGCTATGTGCATGGATTATGAAAGACAGAAAAATACTCTAATGTGCATATAATTAAGTACAGTTTAGTTTGGTATTGACTACCACACATTTCTGGAGGAAACACAAAGTGCTGATATTTAAACTGTATACATATATCACTTAAGCCATGGTGACAGACGAACATTTAACAATATGTTCATGGTAACTGCAGCTCAAACATGGACTTTACATATGCTGTCCTTTTTTACAAACAAAGATTATCCACCAAACAAAAATGTAGCTGATTTCCTGACAGTCAAAGACCTCATTTATGTTTTTGGGAGCTCACCAACTTAATAACAGTACTCTAGCTACACGAATAAGCTTATTATTAAATAACGGAAAGACTTACAAAGGACTCATTTTTAGGTAAGTGTTTTCCGGGAATACCCGGTAGTGAATGTTTCATATGTCAGGATAGGATCATAAATGTGTATATATACTTTTCCTGGCGACGTTGCAGGTTCGTGACGAATTACGGAGAGTATACGACTAAGAGCATAGACGAGTGAGGAACCATTCTACAGTCCACAAATGGGAAAGTTCACAGAAATGAGCCCGGTTCCTGGGAACGATCATCTCGGAAATGGAGAAGGTGGCTGGCGGTTTGCATGCTAACATCGTTACCACTTATGGATAGTGGGTGATGGATGGTGAAACGATGGGTAGACGGCAATGCGTTGAGCGCCCACGGCTTGTCACGGAACGTTGAGGCTTGCCCTCTTCGTAAAGCAGGGCAGTTAGCGATCTGTGACAGGTCTGACGACAGAATTCAGTGCTGGATTAGGTACAAGTGTTGCGGAGTACACCATTCAGCGCACATTGTTGAACATTGGCTTCCACAGCAGATGACCCACCCGTACCTGTTTCCGCAATGGCCCAGTGACATCATGAGTTACGATGGCAGTAGGCATGGGATCATGCACTCTCAATCAATTAATGCTTGTTACCTGACCGTATGATGACCATTGTTACTACATCATCTCGATGTCGATGTCCCCTGAAGCAGCGTTTGCTGGCAAACGGCTGCTCCAAACTTGCCACGCATCACGGATACAGAGGAATGAGGGTAGAATAATGCTATGGAAGCATTAACCTGGGCCTCCAATGGACCTTTGGTAGTTATCGAAGGAACCATAACAGCTATTGACTGCGTGAAAATTATTGCACAATTGCATCCCTCCATTCTTCATGTCTTCCAATAAGATAAATGGCCGAGTCACAAAGTGATATGTGGAGCATCGTAGTGAAATCACATGATGTCTGATCTGAGCCCGATGGGACACATCTGGGACGCAAATTCTAGCTCATCAGCCACAATCACTGGTTCCTGATTTATTGCAATCAAGTGGGCTGTGTACTGCTCACAAGTGCCACATACTTCCAGAAACCCACAAAGAAATTCATGCTAGAGGAATCGCCGCTGCTTTAGTTTCCATAGATGTACCAACACGCTATCACACATCATCAGAATGTGTCATTAGATCATCTTTACCACTTAGTAGTTGGTTGAGAGTATTGCAGTATCTAAATAGGAAAATAAGCCACTGACCTTCAGATGTATTTCCACATGAATCACAATGTCAAATGTTACAGATTAAAAGTAGAAACGCAATAATGCACCCTTTTTTAATAAAATTCAGAGATACTGAGTCCTTCGCAAAAAAAATTCGCCTTAAATAAAATGAGTCGTTTAAAAAGTAATGGACAAAGTTGTTGGAAAAAACCCAAACTGAAGAAGTGGAATGATCCATCTCTGTTGCCACATAGAAATATTTAATTAACACCAAAAAAAGCAAGTAAACAATTCAGCGCATTTAATACTATTTTCAAAATTTAGTATTATTGTACTGTATGACCAAGTAAATAATTCGAAACGTTTCAAATATTAGGAACATGGGAACGTTTCATTGACGTAATGGTTCGCAGCGCTGCCGTATTTGTGAACGGCGTATCTTATATAGTTTGAAGTCGACCCGAAAATGTATATAAACAAAGAAAACAACGTTGAGAAGCAGCGATTTACCTCGCGAACGCACCATCAAAACAAAAGTTTCTCCATTCAGCCAACGTGGTTTCGCAGAACAAAGCTTCCAGCGACTGACTATGTGTTATTAAAATTTAACCCCCAAAACGCATTAAGAAAAAAATATCCTCTGCAAAGGAATATACTGTACCGCCAGCAGTTCAGGGTTACGATGAAAGTTTATCATGGCTGATGACTCAAGCAAAATCATAAAAGAATACAATCCCCTGTGGTACATATCTCAAACCCATCTTCCACCTCAAAGCTCTTTGCAGACGGCAGGTTGCGCTCACAGCTGCCGTACAAATTTCACCCAGAGACGCTACACCAAGTGAAATCCTTTATCGGTTTTTTAAGTCTTCAGTCCGAAGATCAGTCTGATGCTGTTGTACGACCTTCTGTAATTCTCTTTCAGCCTGTGATATTTATTACAGCCTAGATTCTTTTAAGTAAGTCTACATAATATTGTCATTCTCTGTCGGTACAAATTTCCCCGTCTACCTTCTGTTCTGGTGCTATTTTAAGGACTGTTGTGGGGTTTCTCAGATATTTTACCAACTGCGTCTTTTCATCTTGAAAATTTTCTGACACACGTTATCCGTCACCCGTTCTTCCTAATATATCATTTTTAGCACTTTACCAACCGAATGTCTTACATCTTACTGTACCAATTATGTGAAACCATTCTAGTTTCCTCTTCCTTGGTTTATCTTAAGCCCGGCTTTCACTTTCATATATCACTAGTCTCAGCCGTGCTGACGTCGTTCTTTCTGGTTTCCTAATCAATATTTGAAGCCACTAGATTCTGTTTACTGGAGAATCTTTTTTCGGCCTGCTTTAATTTCCTTCTCACGTCTCTTTGAAGAACGATGAAATAAAAACGGCGTTGTCCTGGTGAATATGGTGCCTAAGTTACTGAAATCTCTTGTTACCTATGGTTGGCTTCTTTCGTTGTTATTACTGCTGGATAAGTGGAAGACATGAACTACACTGGACAACAAGCACGATATTTCACTGATCGTTCAATATACGCATGGAGAGCCTCTTAAATTACACAACTTTACGATGGCAAATGGAACAATGACAAACATTTTTGAGAAAGAGCGTTTACAGACACAGGAAATGTGCATCATCAGGCAGGACAATAAGTATAGAAGCAAAAGAAATCTATAGCGATAACGGGGGTAAAAGATTAAAAATAGTTTTTCTCCACATTCGAGCAAATACTTTATCAAATCTTTGCTAATTCGTATAGCTGCGACAGCCATGTAGGATATAAACGGTTGGAAATACAAGAAGAATCGCAAGAAAGATATTATATTGACAAACTTACATAGAAATGCTGTCAAATCTTCCCCCACAGAATCATGTTTGTGAAGGTGATATTATGAACATTTTATATTGTGGAACGTATTGGTTTTCTGGTGACGTAAATGCTGTCTAAAGCTTCGCATCAGTGTCTCAGTCCAGAGACCAGAGATCGGAAATCAGCTCTGCGTAGCCGTGGTTTAGGGTCAGCGCCTTTGACGAATAACCTAGACATTCTTGGTCCGGGGTTCGAAACTTCCCATTGTTTTAATTTTGAATAAAAATCATTGGAAATGGTGGCCAAGACTTTCCGGTATAAGAAGTCACCCTCTTACTGCCGACAGACTTGTCACACATAGGGGCGGAGCGCACAGAGGTTCAGGGCAATCTCTTGCACTTGGAGTGGTTCAAATGGCTCTGAGCACTATGGGACTCAACTTCTGAGGTCATTAGTCCCCTAGAACTTAGAAGTAGTCAAACCTAATTAACCTAAAGACATCACACACATCCATGCTTGAGACAGGATTAGAAACTGTGACCGTAGAGGTCTCGCAGTTCCAGACTGCAGCGCCTAGAACCGCACGGCCACTTCGGCCGGCCACTTGGTGTGGGAAACTGCCCCCTGAAGGTAGAAAAAGCAGCAGTTATCAACGGCATGAAAATTCAGAAGTCAATGAAAAAACCACTGTGTTAAAGACATCTAAATTTTATCCACACAATGTGAGGTTTGCAATTGATGTTATGATGATGCCTCCATTGGCAAAAGATTTCCGACTATTCCTCCATTTGGATCTCCGAAGAGGGATTTACAATGGGGGAGCTCACTATGAGAAAAAGATTGAATAACCAACGAAAGGATAACGTTCTGAGTCTGGATAGGAAAATGCAGCGTCTCAATCTGTATATAACAGGAGTCTCTTAAGTGAAATGGAAAGAAGGCAAAGAATTTCTAGTCAGAAGAGTATGACATAATATCAGAAATGATATAACGAGAGTGGGATACGTTAGGAATAGGACTGCAGGGCAGAGAATGAATTGCTGTAAACACTTCAATGATAGAGTCGTTCTCATCGGAATCGACAACAAACCAACACTTAACAGCAAGAATTCAGGTATAAATGCCAACGTCGCTAGCCTAAGATGAACAGGCAAGGAAAGCATAAAAAGATATTGAAATGGTATTTCAGAGGGTAAAAGGAGATGAAAATATAATGGTGATGGGAGATTGAAATGCGGCTTTAGGGGAAGTAATAGAAAAAAGACTGACAGGAGGATATGAGCTGGGTAGCAGCATGGCAGAGAAGAAACACCATTTCTGTTCTGCAATAAACTTCAGCAAGTAATAGCGAACATTTTGTCGAATAATCAGAGAAGTAGGAAACATACTTGGAAAAGGCTGGGAAGTAAGGGGAAACTCCCTCTATATTACGTCATTGTCAAACGGAGATACCTAAATAAGATACTGGATTTCAAGGCATACTCACGAACAGATATAGACTGAGATCACAATTTAGTAATGTTGAAGAGTAGGCTAAAGTTTAAGAGATAAGTCAGAAGGATCCGTATGCAAATAAATGGGATAAAAAGGACTAAGGAATGAAGTGATACGCTTAAAGAAACTACGGTTGCCAGAAGAAATACTTCAGTAGAGCGACCAGGAAGAAAGTACAAAAGTGTACAGGGACGTTCACGAATACAGGAATATAAGACACTTAGTAATGAAATGCACAGAAAATGCAGCGAAGTAATGTGAAAAGACTTCCCGAAAAAAGTGAGGAAAGAGAAAAAGAAATGATTGTTGCAAGAACTGACTCAGCGTGTAGAAAAATAAAAACAACCATCGGTGAAATTACAAGCAAGGTTGGAAACACGAAACCAGAACAGAAGAGAAACAAAGTATTTAAGCTTTGGTGATACAGTAGAATGTTCAAAATTAGGTGGACTAATAAGTTGAGCCTGCCGCTGTGGCACTTCAGTCTGGATCCGTGCGACCGCAACGGTTGCAGATTCGAAACCTCCTTCGTGCATGGAAGTATGTGATGTCCTTAGGTTGGTTAGGTTTAAGTAGTTTTAAGTTCTAGGGGACTGATGACCTCCGATGTTAGGTCCCTTAGTGCTCAGAGCCATTTGAACAATTTGATTTGATAAGTTAAGGAATGCGGAACTACTCCGCAGAATCTCCGAGGAAAGAAATTTGGAGAACATTAAGAAGTAGAAGAGACAGGAAAATGATACATGTATTAACACATCAGGGAATAACTTCCATGGAGCTGCAGAGGGCAGAAGTTGTAAAGGAAATAGAGCCTGGAATACATCCAGTAAATAACTGAGGGAGTAAATTGAAATAGCTGCTATGACATAAAAAGTTGACATAGTAAAGGAATTCATACAGGGCCACTTCAAACCAGTCATAACAGTGACTACAGGTGTTCGCGAGTATAACCGAGGATTCATACGTAACCGTTATGCTCGATGGTTATTGTATCTCATTACAGTGACTGATCAGTTATCAGTGAATATTGTTCTGTTTGTACATTCATTCGTATACAGGTGACAATTATTGAACTTCGCACGTCAAAAAAACGTTTTGCAGCACCCGAGTTTCCAGAACTCCTGAAGACTGACGTTGAATGTGGATATTGTAGCACAGACACAGTCCCTTTGACTGTTCAGAGCTGTCACTATACCCGCAAAAAGACGTAAACAACCATGCATGACCAATCATTCTTCCATGAAGGAGATACACGGCTCGTGTTGTCTGTAGTTAAACCATTCCTAGACGGTCAATACCGCCGTTCGATCGCGTCCGCATTGTAACATTTTGACAGGAAGGCTCTCAACAAGAGAAGTGAACCAAACGATTTTGTTCGGACATGGAGGAGATACAGAGAGATAGGAACTGTCGATGACATGCCTCACTCAGGTCGCCCAAGGGTGACAGTGGATGACCGCTAACTACAGATTATGGCTCGGAGGAACCCTGACAGCAACGTCACCATGTTGAATAATGCTTTTCGTGCAGCCACAGGACGCCGTGTTACGACTCAAACTGAACGCAACAGGCTGTATGACGCGCAACTTCTCTCCGACGTCCATGGCGAGGTCCATCTTTGCATCCACGACACCATTCAGTGCGTTATAGATGGGGTCAAAAACATGCCGAATGGACCGCTCAGGATTGGCATCACGTTTCCTCCACCGATAGGTGTCGCGTATGGCTTCATCCAGACGTGTTTGGAGGCAACCCGGTCAGGCTTAACGCCTGCTGTTTTAAGTCGCATTATGTAGGACCGACGTACGCCGGTGGTGGTCATGGAAGGCGTCCTAACGACTGTTAGATACGTGAATGCCCCCCTCCGACCGATAGTGCAACCATATTCGGCAGCATATTGGTGAGGCATTCGTCTTCATGGAGAACAGTTCGCGTCTCCATCATGCACATCTTGTGAATGACTTCCTTCAGGATAACAATATCGCTCGATTAGAGTGGGCAGCATGTTCTCCAGACATGAACACTATCGAACGTGCCTGGGATAGATTGAAAAGTGCTGTTCATGGATTTTGAGGGATCTACGCCGAATCGCAGTTGAGGAGCGGGACAATCTTGACCAACAGTGCCTTGATGAACTCGTGAATAGTATGCTACGACGAGTACAGGCACGCATCAATGCAAGAGGACATACTACTGGGTATTAGAGGTACCAGTGTGTACAGCAGCCTATACGACCGCCTCTGTGGGTCTCGCTGTATGGTGGTAGAAAATGCAATTTGTGGTTTTCATAAGCAATAAAATGGGCGGAAATAATGTTTATGTTGATCTCTATTCCAGTTTGCTGTACAGGCTCCGGAACTCTCGGAACCGCGTGATGAAAAACATTTTTTGCTGTCTGTATATGAAATAAAACCGTATAACTTTTGAACGGTTTGCGCTAGGACTTTCAATGTGCACATTTGGAAATCGGGCATGCGATCAATAACAGCCCAACTGCGGCCCAAAGGTAGTTTGCCACCGAGTTCAAGCTGAACACAACCGGCCCAATCAAGAATTTGATTCGCAGAATTTCGCTATTCGTCCCACATCATCGTCAAAGATGGCAGGCATATCGAAAATTTCGTAACCTAAATCTGGATATCTGTAGTGAAGTTTACAAGTTGAATCAGGTGTGCACCCACCGTAATATGCAGTTACTTCAAGCTTTTCTCATGTAGTTCAGTTGTTTAAATGGTACTCTGTCACACGAATGGCAAATATTCTTCTATTCCATAATCTTTGGTCTGTAATAACATCTATGTGCCCTGTGCTTACATATTTATCTAGTCTCTGGAAATCTGTATACACATCTTAAACTGTTACTGCATTTTGGGGCTCTTGGTACAGTGACTTTAATTAACAACCACTGCTTGTACAGGGAACCTGAAATCTAATCAGTTCAGCATGCGGCGGATAGCTTTAGCTGTACCTCGAACCAATACATTCAGCACAAAGGGCAATAACGGTTTCTTTTATCATGGCCATAGCTAAGACGTTATTTGTTGCTGTTCCTTTAAGGCTTTAATGATTCTTCCTACTATATTCAAATTTCAAATCGTTTTTTGCAGTGCGGATCAACACAATCTGTATTTAATAAGGAACTGGAGTGCTGTCTAACTATCTATCTCAGAAGGTGGCTCTTCATTATAATCTACATTTATGGGCCTAAGACACTGCCTTCAGCATGAGGTTGTATATGTAACACTGAGTCTTGGCGTGGTAATCCCGTAACAATAGTTACGAACTTCCTCTTATTTGGACTTCTACGTACAGAGGAAGTCACTCTGCGGGGTGGGAGCATTAACAAAATTTAATATTGTTACACGTAGCAGCATGCAACAATACATTCATACATCTACACATGTACAAGCAAAAACCACACGACAGAGGGAGGGACTGAGGATCACGCAACTGGTGTTCCGACTAATTGCACCAGCTTGCATTGGCGGGAAGCGAGGCCAAGCGGAGATTTTTGAGGGGCTTCGATACACGAATTATGCTATACAATGCCAAGATGGCTACCGTACATGATATCTCTTAGCAAAGCAGTCAGATATGGTGTAACTACACACACAAAATCGTGAAGTAAAATAATTTGATACACACTAATGAATTAAAACTTAATGGGCTATTATTCCTAAGCAAGGGGTTGAAACAAACGCGGGAACACAATAGTGGGAGCACATGGATTCCGTTACTATTCACAAAAGCAGTTCACAGAAAATTATGAAATTATTACGTAAGATTTCACTGCAAGAAATTAAATGACATCTGATTCACTCTTTTAGGTTCCACGTTAACCACTGCCACATACATGGCCATACCTAAAAGAAACATGTCAAAACTGGACAAAAATTCTGACGAATAGCTGTATCACATTTCATTGAATCACTATTAGAAAACATTAAGACACTCTAGCGCACTCTAATATCTCACGCGGATTCATAACATAGTCAAAACACCCACGCGGTTTGCTCCAGTAGAAGTCACAAAGAAACTGAGTAAAATTCGTAAAAATAACTGAACGGAAGTGTTCTGGCCCGGCTTTCATTTTCTCTAGCATACATGTAAGGTAATTAACCACACTCACAGAATTGGCGCAAAATGTACGCTCAAGTTTAGTCCAAAGAACTCTAGCATGTATTCACCAACTAATCACGTTCTCTCAAACGAACAGATTTTCCTCTTTATTATCCCACAAACAGAGTGGAGGGCTGTTGGCCAATACTCACATTCAAGGGTCAAGAGCACAATTTATCAGGTGCTCAAAATCATTAAAATTACGACAATTAAACGGTCTCCTATCACTTACCTGACTAAAGTGACTCTACATGTCACATTTCGAACGTTATCCACTACGTTATAACTAATTTTATACCTTTAATTCATCATATCAGCAAGAGCTCCACAACACCCAGCTCTTGTAAGAGTGTCCCACCATGGTGGACTTACGTGACGGCAACTTCCTGTTCGAAATGTCCGGAGGGGAACCTCTGCTGCAGGCTGTAGCCACCTGTCACCCTCTACTGTCCACTCTGTCTATCTGTTACAAAGGCTACAACAATTTCTTTGCGTGAATTATCCATATATCGTATCTCACAAAGCCCACTAAACTCCGGATAACTTTGGCTAGTCTTCACCTTTCTGTATCCCATCACATTCAAACTTCATGCTACCTCCTATTCATGGCACGGCATAGACAGGAAATGGCAAGTGTGAAACTTTCAAATAAAACACAGATGATTTCAGCCTCATACCCAAAGGCCATATTTCATGAGCACAAAGGTAGAAAAAAATCTTCTCATATTACGGAGCACCACGGCAGTCACTCTAATACCACCGGCATGCGAATGGAGAGTACGAATAGCAACACTTCATTGTACTTCAGAATGAATGCTCACAAGTAAATGCCCATAGGTAGAGACTCTTCTCCACACAGGATGAAATATTTGCATAAATTACGATACATGTAGTCTGCCTGCTATCTAAAACCTTGGCTTGTGATAATTCTTGTTTCGTCAATTTTGCATATAACAAGAGTCGCTCGGCTTCATCTAATCTAATGTACCATCATGTGATGTAACAAGGCCCACTGTTTCTGAAGGAGATACTTTTACAAATATCGGAATCTAGGTCAAGAGCTAATAAACCTTTGCTGCCAACTAGTAGGCTAACTTTTCAACTCTTTCAGATTTACTCAGTTGCTGTTTCGCAGCCACGTTTAACATCTTGAAGAAAAAAGCTTTAATGTTTCAAAGACTTCTGTATATTTATTTTACTGTTCTATCTCTATTCAGATGATGTTTAACAGTTACGTTGATAAACATGCACCTTCACACCTTCGACACGTTGCGGGTTTGTGACGACAGTATAAGCAAACAGACGATGATGACGAACTTTATTCTGTAAATGGCGGTTAATTAGTAAAACAAATTTACAGAAGTATTTGAAAAAGACAAATAAGTTAATGATCAGCTTCACAACTTATTATTAATGCATAAACGCAAGTTGCCATTGCCAATAAGACAACAGAAATAACTCGCTTTTTGGTCGTATAGATACAATTGTGACGTTGCCCTGTGTCCGCTTTTAGTCTGATGGAATATACCATTGAACGGATTTCCGCAGAAAGGCAACTAATACGAATTTCCAAATTTCCATTATTCGACGATTATCATTCTGATTGGGTCAATGCATTGTTTTCCGCGAAAACGAAACTTGTTTGCATAATAACACAGTTGTGGCAACGCTGTCAACTTTCCGTTTACTGTAGTCAGAAACTAGCCTGGGGCATTGGGACAGGTTTGTGGTGAAGCGGGATAGCTAGGGGAAGCCGAAAAAGGAGGAAAGATACTATACAGCGGATGGCGTTAATGAACTCATAAATCATTCCCCAAAACAAGATAACAAGTTATCCATTTTGGCACGACGCGGGGAGCCGCGTGTGCAACAGAACCCATGTGGAAGGGTGGAGAGAAATGTGTCAGGCTTCAAAACACGTATATATATGTGTCGTGTATTATGCATTTATTGTACGTGAATGTGAATCTGAAGTAGTATAGTAGTGGTAACCTTACTCCTGGGCAAGGGATCAGAGAGATAGCACAGGCAGGTAAAAATCAGAGACGTCTCAGTGTCACAAGATTTGGGGTGAAGAGGTTGGTCACGGCCAAGTGGTTCGACCACCGGGAAGACCTCCGGGTGCCCGCCATATTCTGGAGTGTTACAGAAGACGGGTAAGTGCGCAGACGTGCCCTCAGTGCGTCTGTCTCAATGTTCAAGCACGGAAGAGAGGTATTTGAATATGTGTACTAATTCTTTTATTTCCAGCTACGGATTGTGTAAGGAAATGGATGTTCTCGTTTAATTTCGTAAATTTGACCCCTGTGTTAATGTATCTGGTCCCCAGTTTGCCCGTTATCCTCCTCACGTAGTGGATGTCCTATGCAAAATTTTGGGAGGCTTTGGTGGTATACATTTGGCCAATGCAATTCCGTCTTGCCCGTAGAAATGTGCGTGCAGATTAGTATATAATATACCCGAGCTATAAGTTGTAAAATTGTAATATCTGTAAACTGGAACAATTGCTGCAATCGCTGTAAAGTCGAGTGATAATGTTTAAAATAAATAGGTAATCAGTTATCATCAATCTTTAACATACCTTAAAAATCACAAAGAAGTCAAGTTAAAGCAATTCATTTAAAATAAAAGATATGGAATGCAGGGACCCACGCATCCGCGTGTGAGCCCTCCAGCCCCTTGCCTAGTATCGTACAGAAAGGGCACGCTCTCTAGGTAGCGCTCTCAAGCTCCTCTCCCCAGTTATCCGTTGCGCAATTTTCCTTCAGGGCTTGACGACATCAACTTTCATCTGGCGTCCCTAGGCAAGGAGATTAGACGGTAATGTTTCACTACATTCTATGAAAGAACCTGCCTGAGCGATGATTCGCGTGTTACAGTCGCTCCTAGACATGTGAAAAGAGTTTTCGCTATTTCAGAATGCAATGAGATTAACGTTCCAGTTGAAAACCATAAAACGTAACTTTGTTAGAAGCCATCTCATCCCGATAGTCTGTCCTTTTCGCTGTGTCGATGCTATTTTGTAACAGTAAAATCATGCCATCAGCTTCCATACTAACTAGGGCCTAGTTTCACACTCCTCCACGCTTCAGTAAGATGGAACTAGTCCTATGAGTGAGAATCAGCCACAGCACCACCGTTGTCAAAATCATTAAATGTATTCGCAAATGCGAATAATGACAACAGTCACCTGCAGAATGGAACGAAAACAATGAAAATTTGTGCCGACCTGGGACTCGAACCCGGTTTTCCCCGCTTATCGCGTGCGGCCGCCTTAGCATTCGTCTATCCGTGCACATCTCAACGCCAGAACCAAACTTCCATATGTCGTCAGCCATGCCTCTACGACCTGGACTCGTACATCCATTATGTATATTCCTGTACCGGCAAGACGTTGTCAGAATTTTCGTAATAATCGTAATATCGTAGGTGTCGGAACTGTTCTATTCACTGACCTGTAGCAGGAAGATGGAGGCCAGTACAGCGATCATCTAACAGCGATGCCTTGATTTGTAATGAATGTAACACGCAACGTTAGAGTCCTACACGCCCCGTTTCAGATCTCTACCAGGGCACTGTGCATGTGAGCCAACACTGACAAAGTACGCTCTGTGCTTGGCCGTTGCATAGAGTGGGATTCTCAGAAGTTTGCCTTCCAGGAATATAGTTGATGGCTACCGCCATAGAATGCTGGCATTTGAATTCGGGTGGAAAAAAACATTTGTAAACGAATGGGTTCATATTTAGTTCTAAAAATTGTTTTTAAATTAATCAAGGGAGGTTTAGTAAATACTGAAACCAAACAAGAAGTGTAAACACTGTCATGCTTGCTGTTATGGGGTGTGGCTATGAAGGTAACGCACTGTGGTGTCAACAGGTTTAGTTTATATTATAATATGTAGTTCTTATTTACATTTTTCCGTATTTCAGTAACAAAATTAAGGGATTTGGAAGTGGTGTGGCGGCGAGGGCGTATAGGGGCTAGACGTGCAGAGTGAGAGACAGAGAATCAACCAAGTCTCATCTAAGTTGGATTTGCGTATCTTTAGAGTAGGAAAGTTTAGTAGATTTTATCGAGACATTCTGGGGAGCTGAATGCTCCCGTACTGATCTTTGCAATTCAGTATCCAGTAATATATGGAAATCTGAGTTTTACTGATTAGTTTGTGATTGTCTTAGCCGGCCGCGGTGGTCTCGCGGTTCTAGGCGCTCAGTCTCGAACCGTGCGACTGCTACTGTCGCAGGTTCGAATCCTGCCTCGGGCATGGATGTGTGTGATGTCATTAGGTTAGTTAGGTTTAAGTAGTTCTAAGTTCTAGGGGACTAATGACCACAGCAGTTGAGTCCCATAGTGCTCAGAGCCATTTGAACCATTTTTTTTGATTGTCTTAAACTTTACAGTGTGTAAATCTGTAGAATTATTTGGCATAAAATTGCAGCTTGAATCTGAAAGTTAATCTCATTATCACGCAATCTTCTGCTGGACTAAATATTCTTGTGCTCAGTTTACGCAACACAGTGTCAACATTTATTGGCCAATTTTGATAAGTAAAAGGAACATCAAACAGATTCTAGTGTGTGCCCTACAGGTAATGATCAACCACTTCTTTAATTTTAATAATCACTGCTGTTGGAAGCTGAAACATTGAATTTGACTGGAAAAGGGTGCAAAGGTCTATGGTCCAGTGGTCCAGGAGCCAAACAATTTAGCTACCACACATCGTTCCACCACTTTTGGTGTTACAAGAAAACCCTTTAGAGTCAGGTCATAAAGTTACCTGAAGACTGATCATTTAGGGACCCGTAATGTTTCTGGTTTGATTTTTGCATTTCAGTCAGTTTGCGCTGTTATCATGGTGTAAAATGCAGCGTAACCAGTTTATGAGTTACACGGGGAAGTCCTACTTTCATCGATACGTGTTGGTTCTGGCTGTTAGTGGGACCAAAGATAGCGTCCAGTTGTTCGTGGATGAGACAGGAACTGAAATTGAGGGTAGAAAGCCAAAAGCAGATATGCTAAACTCTTTTTTTTCCAGTGTTCCTTTAGAACGCAAAATTCAGGAGTTTCGCCCAAGTTTAATTTTAGTACCACTAAAGGGAAGAGCGAAATTAGTGTCAGTGACGTTGAGAAAGAGCTCTAATCGTTTAAAATGAACAAAACTGCAGGATTCGATAAAGCTCCTATCAGATTGTAAGCTGAAGTTGTGGCTGAAGTAGTGCCTTTTTCAACTGTAACGTATCGTATAATCCTGCAAAAAACGGTGTCCAGTAGTTGGAAGAAAGCACAGCTCACACCCTTCCACAAGAAGGGTAGTAGAAGTGATCCACAATACTACCGCCCAATACATTTGACATAGATTTGTTTAAGAATCTTTCAACATATTCTGAGCTCGAACATAATGAAGTGTCTCTAACAGTATGACCTCCACCAAGTTAACCAACATGGATTCTGGAAACATCGATCATGTGAAGTGGAGTTCACACATCTCCCGCGACATGTTGGAACCTTTGGACCTAAGCAGTCAACTAGAAGCACTATTTCTAGAATTCAGAAAAGCATCTGACTCAGTGTTACATATACGCTTATTATCAAAATACTATCTTATGGGGTACGAAGTGACATTTGTTACTGTAAAGAGAATTTTTTGTAGGAGGAACAGGAAATTATCTTGAATGGAGATTCGACGATAATTGTAGAAGTGACTTCGGCTGTGATCCAGGAAAGTGTGTTAGGATTCTTACTGTCCTTATTGTATATTAATGATCTTGTGAACAATATTAATGTAATCTCAGATTTTCACATATGATACAGTTGTCTACAATGAAGTCCTGTCTGAAAAACGCTGCGTAAATAGTCGTTAAGATACTGAGAAAATTTCAAAGTAGAGCAAACATTGACAAGTCGCTTTAAATATTCAGGGATTTATGTTGTAAAACTGCGCACTTAACAAAGCGAAAAAACGTAGAACCTTATAGCTATAATGTCAATGAGTCACATTTGTAAGCGGTCTACTCATACAAATACCTGGGTGTAACACTTCATATGGATATGAAACGGAGTGATCACATAGGCTCAGTCATGGATAAAGCTGGTGGTAGACTTCAGTTTAAAGGTAGAATACTGGTGAAATGCAATCAGTCTACAAAATAGATGCTTACAAATCACACTTGCAACCCATACTAGACTATTGCTCAAGTGAGTAGAATCCGTACCAAAAAGGACTAACAGTGTATATCGAACATATACGGAGTAGGGCAGCGCGAATGGTCACAGGTTTGTTTGACCCAGTCACATAGATGCCGAAGAAACTGAACTGGTGGACTTTTGAAGATGTAAAGTATGCTGAAAAAGTCTACTTATAGCGTTTCAACAACCGGCTTTAAATTATGACTCTAGGAAAATACTGCAGCCCCCTACGTATCTCTCCCACAAAGATCGTGAGGCCAGCACACATGGAGACATTTAAACAATCATGCTTCAAGCGCTCTACGTGTGAATGGAGAAGGAGAAACCCTAATAACCGGTGTAATGGGACTTACGCTCTGCAATGAACTCCACAGTGGTTTGGAGACTAAAGATGTAGATATTGATGCAGATATAGATATAAATGTAGACAGCTGCTCAGAGTGTGTCTCATTAGGAGGTATATAACGCTACGCCAAACTGTTTTGAAGAAAACGGATATTTCATTTATAATCCACACTAATGTTTTTGACTTACACGCTTTTTTCAGTATCACTTAACAGCTCTTTAGCATAGCCTCCCTGCTTCTCTATGACTGATCTTAACGTCCATCCAGGACGACACTTATGTTTACCTGTCGAATGTCTAGGGTAACAGTGGCAGAAAACTCTGCCAAAGAAAGAGAACGACGTCCAAGCATAGGCTTTTTCATCTTCGGGACGAGTCTAGTAAATACATATCTCGGCTGTAGTGAGGATGCGGCAGCACTTCTCATACGTAATACATATTCACTCCGTATTTGGGTTACAACATTGCCGACATGCGGACTAACATTGTCGTGAGGAATACTTGGCCCAGCCTAAAACACTTGAGGTCGGGTTTTGTGCGTTTTTCTGCGCAGGGTTTGCATGAAGTTACGATAATATGCTGCTGTGACACTTTTCCCACAGATTGCCCACTCTATATGTCATGATGATTCCTTCGTGATCATAAGCAAAAATCACCATTTCCTTTAGCTTTGAATCAGTGCGTCAAAATTATATTGGACGTGGAGAATCTGAAGCTCTTCAGTTGTTGGATTCTGGTTTCAACTTCGATTCATAATCTATAATTCACCTTTCAGTTATAGAAACAATTCGACATAAGAATCTTTTTTCTTCGCGATCGAAACGCTGTTTGAGCAATGTTGCAATGTCCAGACGTTTCTTCAGTAGTCAAACCGTGTGGGATCCATCTCGTAGACATTTCACTGTTCTTCAGATTTGTCAGAATACGGAATACTGATGTTGGAGGAATTTCCGTGGCTTCAGAGTTCATCACAAATCGCACTGCTACGTTCTTCAGGAGCATCTGCCACAAGTTTCGCACTTCGTTCATTTCATTGACATTTTTGGCCTCCCGGGGGATTGGATAATCGTCTACGCTTACATGACCCTCATGAAAACCATCAACCCAAAGTGAAACTGTAATGCGGTCCGCTGTAAATTCACCACAAAATACGCTTAACGCAATGTGGATTTCTGTCAGGTTTTTTCGGCGTAAAGTTTCGATCTAACGGTACCAGATACCCCTGCAGAGTCGATTTGTACCAGTCAATAACTTTATGGTAGAGTACACAAGCGAAAAACCAAAAACATTTGCTTCTTTCTCAAGATCCCACAGATGCCAGACTGAGATTCATTGGAAGAATCCTAAGGAAATGCAATCCGAAAACAAAGGAAGTAGGTTACAGTGCACTTGTTCGCCCAATGCTTGAATACTGCTCACCGGTGTGCGATCGTACCAGACGGGATTGATAGAAGAGAGAGAGAAGATCCAACGGAGAGCAGCGCCCTGCGTTCAGGACCATTTAGTAATCGCGAAAGTGTTACGGAGATGATAGATAAACTCCAGTGGAAGACTCTGCAGGAGAGACGCTCAGTAGCTCGGTACAGGCTTTTGTTGAAGTTTCGAGAACATACCTTCGCCGAAGAATCAAGCAGTATATTGCTCCCTCCTACGTATTTCTCGCGAAGGGACCATGAGGATAAAACCAGAGATTAGAGCCCACACAGAGGCATACCGACAATCTTTCTTTCCGTGAACGATACGAGACTGGAATAGAAGGGAGAACCGTTAGAGGTACTCAAAGTACCCTCCGCCACACGCCGTCAGGTGGCTTGCGGAGTATGGATGTAGATCTGATCTAATTTTCATTGTTGTAGCGTCAAACAATCCACAGTAATAACAACCTGTGGATTATTTGTGAAATATCGCTCGTATTTGCAGTGTTACAAAACGCAGTTTTTTAGTGACACAGCAGTAATGATGAAGTACTGGCTAATTTGTGATGCAAAGACAGTGATACGAGAAACTTTTGAAAATTGTGCTTTCACCTCCTTCCAAATGATCTTCAGGTGGTTCCAGGTGTAGGCGAGATTTGCAGGTGTCGGCCGGCCCCCGGGGCCTGGCTGTTGCAGCAGCGGCGCCTGCGCCCGGCCACCCTCCGTCGCGAGCGCACAAGTTGCTGCCTAACTCGATTCATTTGTTTAATTGGCGCGGCCCGTCCGGCGCGACGCGCAGCTTCAGCCGGCGTTGCCAGCTGCTGCAGCCTGACGACCCGCGAGCACTCGACTGTGCTACACGCAACCCGCGCAACTCACGGTACCGGCAAAGCGCTCCCACCAGCCTGCTGCACACGATTGACGCTATCAGTGAGGAAATTATCCTTGTTTCATACGTCTACCAGCTTTTGTGACTTAATCAGTTCAAATTAAATCGGAGTACTAGTGCCGCTCACACTCACCTAGTCCTCGATGGTGAGTGTACATCGGAGGTGAGGGTATGACATGGAGTGCCGCAGATAAGTGTGGTAGGTCCGCTGTTGTTTTCTATATACATAAATGATCTTTTGTATAGGGTGGTTAGCAATGTGCGGCTGTTTGCTGATGATGCTGTGGTGTACGGGAAGGTGTCGTCGTTGCGTGACTGTAGGAGGATACAAGATGACTTGGACAGGATTTGTCATTGGTGTAAAGAATGGCAGCTAACTCTAAATATAGATAAATGTAAATTAATGCAGATGAATAGGAAAAAGAATCCCGTAATGTTTGAATACTCCATTAGTAGTGTAGCGCTTGAACCACCGTCGATTAAATATTTGGGCGTAACATTGCAGAGCGATATGAAGTGGGACAAGCATGTAATGGCAGTTGTGGGGAAGGCGGATAGTCGTCTTCGCTTCATAGGTAGAATTTTGGTAAGATGTGGTTCATCTGTAAAGGAGATCGCTTATAGAACACTAATACGACCTATTCTTGAGTACTGCTCGAGCGTTTGGGATCCCTATAATGTCTGAGGGAGGACGTAGAAGCAATTCAGAGGCGGGCTGCTAGATTTGTTACTGGTAGGTTTGATCATCACGCGAGTGTGACGGAAATATTCATACTTATAATCTCACTAGTTGGGTTTCCCTCTCAAAGCACTATCCTTGTGACGTCTAAACCGTATCAGAATCGTTCACATTTCAACACTCAGACTACAGTGTTCATGGTTACAGAACAATGTCACAGCAGAACAAATAAAACGTTGATTGCTGCAGATGGATAATACCACACTGGAAAATGCTAGATACTATTGCTCTCGCACTTAAGAGTAATGACAATGACATGACATATACCTAGAAATGTACCAATGTAACGGAAATTGTTGCTTCATAACCGAACGACATCTAACCTACACTGAGGTGACAAAAGTCATGGGACACCTCCTAGTATCGTGTCGGATCTCCCTTTGCCCGTCGCAGTGCAGCAATTCGACGTGGCAAGCACTCAACATGTCGTTGGAAGACCCCTGCTGAAATATTGAGCCATGGTGCCTCAGCCGTCCATAATTGCGAAAGTATCCTCGGTGCCGGATTTTTTGCACGAAATGACATCTCGATTATGTCCTACGTCCTACATTGGCCTATCAGGGTGGCCAACTTATTCGCTCGAATTGTCCAGATTTTCTTTTTTCAAATCTATCGCGATCAATTATGGCCTGGTACCATGGCACATTGCCATTCATAAATATCTCGAAGTTGTTTGGGAACATGAAATCCATGAATGGCTCAAATGGTCTCCAAGTAGCCGAACATAACCATTTGCAGTCAAAGATCACCTGAATAGGATCAGAGGACCCGTCTATTCCACTCAAACACAACCCACACCATTATGGAGCCACCACCAGATTGCACAGTGCATTTTTGACAACTTGGGCCCATGGCGTTTCTGCGCCACACTAGAACCCTACCATCAGCTATTACCAACTGAAAACTGGACTTCATTCCATGCTTTTACAGTATTCTAGGTTCCAACCGATATAGTCACGATACCATGAGAGACGCTCCAGGGGATTTCGTCCTATTAACAAAGGCATTTGCGTCAGTCATCTACTGCCATAGTCCATTAACGCCAAATTTCTCAACATTGTCCTAACTGATAGGTTCGCCATACGTCCCACATTGATTTCTGCTGTTGTTTCATGCAGTGTTGTTTGTCTTTTGGCATTGAAAAATCTACGCAAACGCCGCTGGTCCCAGTCATTAAGTGAAGGCCGTCGGCCACTGCGTTGTCCGTGGTGAGAGGTAATGCCTGAAATTTGGTATTCTTGCCACACTCTTGACAGCCGTCCAGAGTGGCCGAGCGGTTCTAGGTGCTACAGTTTGGAACCGCGCGACCGCTACGGTCGCAGGTTCGAATCCTGCCTCGGGCATGGATGTGTGTGATGTCCTTAGGTTAGTTAGGTTTACGTAGTTCTAAGTTCTAGGGGACTGATGACCTCAGAAGTTAAGTCCCATAGTGCTCAGAGCCATTTGAACCATTTGAACCACACTCTTGACACTGTGGATCTCGATATACTGACTCTCTAACGATTTCCGAAAGGGAGTCCTCGTTCAAAGTCTGTTAAAAAAAGTCTGTTAATTCCCGTCATGAGGCCATAATCACGTCAGAAACCATTTCACATGAATCACTTGAGTGAAAATGATAGCTCCTCCAGTGCGCTGCCCTTTCATATTTCCATGCCTCTGAAATATGTTTATTCAAATTTCTTCCTCTGGAGAGATTATTTTCGTTATTTTCAGTACAGAAAACCCCATTCTTAAATATGAAGAACGGCGTAAGTACATGAGAACCACTAAGTGTGTCTAACATTTTAGGTGCGGACCGAAAGGCTGCATGTCCAGAGCAAGCGATCGTTCAGCTACCACTATATTTCTGACCTTGAGTCAGGTTTAACGACGAAGCCCACTTTCATTTGGATTGGTCCGTCATAAGCAAAATTCATCCCCATTATCTTAGGTGACCCTGATTTCGACCAGTTATGTTTCACGCAAGACGGAGCTCGATCCCATCTAAGCAGAAGAGTGTTTGATGTACTGCAGGAACACTCTGGAGATCACATTCCGGCTCTGGGATACGCAGAGGCTACTAGCAAGAGCCTCGATTGCCCACCATATTCTCCGGATCTGAACATATGCGACTCCCTTTTGTGGGTTTATATTGAAGCCAAGGTGTACATCAATAACCCCAAAACCAGTGCTGAGCTGAAAACAGCATCGATTTTGCAACACTTTCACTATTCGACCACCCCACATCATCGCTAATGGTGGCAGGGGTATCGAACGTGTCATAACCTAAATACGAATATCTGTGGTGATATTTACGTATTGAATAATGTGTGTGCGTGCCGTAGTTCGTAACTAATTTGCTTTTTTTACTTAATTCAATAATTGTCACCCCGTAACTACCGTAACTAAAAGCTGCTCAGACAATGGCTGCAGTACAATGGAACCAGAATACGAGTGAAGACGAGAAAGATTTAGAATAAAGATGTGGCGATAAGTGTAGGCTCTTCCAGACTATGCAACGAGGAAATCGTAGGATTGTTCGAATGGTTCTGGCGAATGCATGGGTTGCAGCTGCTGAATTCCTGTCAGAGGATTTACGAAGAGCGTCACAAAGAAACTTAGAGAACAGATTACTGCAAGGTAGGCTGAGATCTCGATTTTTCATATGTCGTTTATCATAATACAGACAAAAGAGATTTGGATTGTGCAGAAACATAGTCGATTGGGGCATTGAGTGACATTCTGTGGTGTTTATCGATGGGTCTCGCTTCAGTTTGTGAAATCGACTACTATATGTCAGTATGGTACATGGTAATAGGTAACAGTGATTCTCGAGGTACATACCTCTCCAACTGCATGGATTACTTCACTATGTCAGGAGCCACTGTATACCATAAAAGGACTTATTTAGTATTTTTTGGAGGAATGCTGAGTTATCGTCAGTTTGTGGCAGTAATGGTAAGCCCAGCTGTCATATACTTCATACCCAGGAACCGAGCGAGGTGGCGCAGTGGTTAGCACAATGAACTTGCATTCGGGAAGACGACGGTTCAAACCCGCGTCCGGCCATCCTGATTTATGTTTTCGTCGATTTCCCTGAGTAGGTTCAGGCGAATTCCGGGATGGTTCCTTTCAAAGGGCGCGGCCGAATTCCTTCCCCATCCTTCCCTAATCCGATGGGACCGATTACCTCGCTGTTTGGTCCCCTCCCCAGAATCAGCCAACCAATCATGCCCCGGTACAAACTGTTGTATTCCAACAAGGTAATGCAAGACCACGCACTTCAGTTCAAATCACAAACGGGTGGAGCAATGTGCGGATTCCTTACTTGCTTGCCCAGTTCTCTGCAGGCAGCATCCACAGAGAATGTCTGGGACGGGATCGGAATACAAATGCTTTCGTTCCAATCAGCAGTTTCCATGAACAGACGCAGTAGGTGTTTAAGGTATTTTTCAAGATGACATTCAGAGGTCCCTAGCTTGAATGTCTCATCGAATACTAAGAGGTTATTTCTACCCATGTGGGGCTTACGACATTGTGATGTTCCGAAATCCATCACTCAATACATTCCGAAAGTTCGTTAATAAGCAGACGTCCTTTTGAAGAAAAAGAGAACAGCTAAACTATTGAAAAATGGAAGGTTTCAACGTTTACAAAAAAAACGTCTTTTCCAGAAGGAAATACTTCCATCTGGATTATAAGTTGTGGCAGAGAAAAGTTAAGATTTAGCTGAAAGGCTTCAGTCAGATATTAAATTGCACTAGCTGTACATCGGTGAGAAAATACCAAATGATAACAACCATGTTGTGCATGTTGTAAATATTGTGCTGTTGAAGTTTTATATTTGACTGACGCCTTTAGGCTATATTTTAACGTACCTGTGCCACAACGTGTACTTCATTATTTCCTTCTGATAGCCTTTCGGCTATATTTTAATGTACCTGTGCCACAACGTGTAATTCATTATTTCCTTCTGAAGAATACGGTTTTATAAACGTTGAGCCATGGTAAAGAGGCTTCAATAAATCTTCTATTTCGCAGCTGTGTGGCTGTTCACTATTTCTACTAGAATATTTTATCCTATGGTTACTGCTCCAGCCATGTATGAAATTTGTAGACTATCAGCGGTTGCTTCATGGTGTAGCACTTTAAATTTCTGTTACCTCGTTATGTGACATGTTCTACACGTGAATTGGTATCGATAAATGAGCATACATGGTAAGTAAGCCTTTCTGTTGTCCACAATACTTTTGAGAGCCAAGATGCCGATCTGTCGCAAGATCTTGTCGGTATTCACAGAACGCATTATACACGAATTGACCCTTGCAATGACACTACATTGCCCAAAGTCAACTACTTCTCCATCACACCATCAACAGGTACCCATTTGCTTGAAATTTAACATTCTTATCGTGTAAATTGAAGGGGAGGGGGAGAGAAAGGAAAGGAAAGGGAAGGAAGGGAAAGGGAAATAATTAATTATATCACCTGTATAGGGGCTTTGTGCGAAATCATGGACGACGAGTGAAAATTCGTGCCCGGCTGTGACTCGAACCCAGGATCTGCTGCTTAAAAGGAGGGTGTGATAATCACTGGGCCATAGGGGCACAGAGTTTATTGGAAATGCACGTACTACCTTGGCACGCACTCTGGCCGACCCACATTCCCATATACTTCATCATTCTTAGCTACACTAGAAAAATACCTTATTTTCTTCTGTATGTGCAGCACAATAGCCGAAAACTAGACATCAAAAGAACTTAGAATTATGTAGATCCTAATACTATACAATGGAATTCGACGCAAAGTGCAAAAGAAAGACTGGGGTTCTGATCATGTTAGAAAAAACAGTTTTAGAGTATCTCACTCACTGTGGCTAGTCTTATTCAAATTTATCATATCTTCAGCTGCTCCGTCTAAAATAATCATACCGATTTCTTGTAAACCTAGTTGTAAACGTTCCTGTCACTTATTTCTATGCGATATTCAATTTTCTCTGGCTTTTTCGCAATTATCTAGTGAGTATACTGGGGCATTGCGTCTGCCGCCGGTCATTCCCAAAGGTGGCTGGTATGCTACCGTAGGCGCCTCCATATCTGCTTTATCGGCAGACAGAGAAGTGCTGAATCTCATTAGGTAGAGCGAGCATACTTTGGGGAAAGGGACAGTTCGCAGAAACTCTGCAATGACTTGGTCGACAGCTACAGAAAGCATGATTGGAAACTTTACAGTTGGCGTAAGCCACCTTACAGACCTCAGAGAATAATTGAGCGCGACATTCTTTCTCTTCTGCACGATTTGAAAGTACAGACACCGTGGCATCACCTCGCCAGCGAGGAAGAGTGTTGCCTTTACTCTTAAAATTGCTTCGGTCAATAGTACACTCCTGGAAATTGAAATAAGAACACCGTGAATTCATTGTCCCAGGAAGGGGAAACTTTATTGACACATTACTGGGGTCAGATACATCACGTGATCACACTGACAGAACCACAGGCACATAGACACAGGCAACAGAGCATGCACAATGTCGGCACTAGTACAGTGTATATCCAACTTTCGCAGTAATGCAGGGTGCTATTCTCCCATGGAGACGATCGTAGAGATGCTGGATGTAGTCCTGTGGAACGGCTGGCCATGCCATTTCCACCTGGCGCCTCAGTTGGACCAGCGTTCGTGCTGGACGTGCAGACCGCGTGAGACGACGCTTCATCCAGTCCCAAACATGCTCAATGGGGGACAGATCCGGAGATCTTGCTGGCCAGGGTAGTTGACTTACACCTTCTAGAGCACGTTGGGTGGCACGGAATACATGCGGACGTGCATTGTCCTGTTGGAACAGCAAGTTCCCTTGCCGGTCTAGGAATGGTAGAACGATGGGTTCGATGACGGTTTGGATGTACCGTGCACCATTCAGTGTCCCCTCGACGATCACCAGAGGTGTACGGCCAGTGTAGGAGATCGCTCCCCACACCATGATGCCCGGTGTTGGCCCTGTGTGCCTCGGTCGTATGCAGTCCTGATTGTGGCGCTCACCTGCACGGCGCCAAACACGCATACGACCATCATTGGCACCAAGGCAGAAGCGACTCTCATCGCTGAAGACGACACGTCTCCATTCGTCCCTCCATTCACGCCTGTCGCGACACCACTGGAGGCGGGCTGCACGATGTTGGGGCGTGAGCGGAAGACGGCCTAACGGTGTGCGGGACCGTAGCCCAGCTTCATGGAGACGGTTGCGAATGGTCCTCGCCGATACCCCAGGAGCAACAGTGTCCCTAATTTGCTGGGAAGTGTCGGTGCGGGATCCTACGGCACTGCGTAGGATCCTACGGTCTTGGCGTGCATCCGTGCGTCGCTGCGGTCCGGTCCCAGGTCGACGGGCACGTGCACCTTCCGCCGACCACTGGCGACAACTTCGATGTACTGTGGAGACCTCACGCCCCACGTGTTGAGCAATTCGGCGGTACGTCCACCAGGCCTCCCGCATGCCCACTATACGCCCTCGCTCAAAGTCCGTCAACTGGACATACGGTTCACGTCCACGCTGTCGCGGCATGCTACCAGTGTTAAAGACTGCGATGGAGCTCCGTATGCCATGGCAAACTGGCTGACACTGACGGCGGCGGTGCACAAATGCTGCGTAGCTAGCGCCATTCGACGGCCAACACCGCGGTTCCTGGTGTGTCCGCTGTGCCGTGCGTGTGATCATTGCTTGTACAGCCCTCTCGCAGTGTCCGGAGCAAGTATGGTGGGTCTGACACACCGGTGTCAATGTGTTCTTTTTTCCATTTCCAGGAGTGTATTACATCGCTCTGAACAGAGTTGTTGGCGCGTAAGGCTAAACAGTCACGAAGGCATTGCGTTTGCTTAACAGTGCCAGTTTCGTGTTCAAAAACATGAACCTTCTACGCCAAAGTAGAGAGGCTACATGCTCTTTCTCCTGCTTTTACAAGAACTTAATAGTCTTACCCGACACGTTGGCAATAGCATCCTCGCACTGTAGAGTTGTTTAGAGACAGTTGAGGACCGTGAACTTTGATTCTGAGCATTCTGTTCCGAGTCATGATGCAGAGAGCGTTCTTCTCCGGGGCGATAGAGAGAATGGCATCTTGGGACGGCGTCCGACGCTGGTCACGACAAGGTAACTAGTTAACGGAATAGAAGTAGCACAACTGCTGTAGTGCGCGCCATGTTCTGAGTAGCTCGTCGCTTGCTAGCTTTGCCACGCAGCTCGTGATCCTATTTTGGTTATATTTGTGGCTTATTGTTGTAACCTTAGCTTTTATTACGTAAGCTGTGCGGGAAAGCAGATCTTGTGGCGATAGCTCCATAGTCTTCCACAGTTTTTGGTACCTCCCACTGAGTTAGCGTCATTTTGTAATTTAATGCGAACAATCCAGAACATAGCTTTCTCTTTATCTCATTGTGCTTTATGCCATTCATCAGAGCAAATAAAAAGTCTTTAATCTCAACCTTCACTTAGATTTCAAGATCCTTTAACTTATCCTGCAACTTATCCTTTCTAGGTGATTCTTTAAAAACAAATACAATCATTTGTATTCCTAGTCAGTTCACTTGATTGTGGCGGCGGTGTACTTGAGCACATTTATACAGGGATAACTTATTCACTGTTTTGTCAAAGCAACGAACATTGCACCTTCTTTAGTTATATCTATACGACTTAGTTTCTCCTAACATTCAGTCTCAAAGCGAGCCAACAATGCACTCGCTCATCTTGTATCAGTACACCATACGCTTGAAAGCTGTATGAAAATAACGAGCGTTACAAGCAATCGACTTGCATCAGAGGACCACAGGTATGAAAGTTCAATAAACAGCCTTTTGGTCTATGTTTTCGTGTATCAGTTTGTTGATGAAATTTGAGTCTGTTGAAGATCAAACGATGTAGAGGAAGAAACACCAATGGAATAGATTACATGAAATACATATATTTATTAGCACTGTAATTTTTTAAATTAAAGATTCCTTTCCCTATGCCACTTATTTGTAAAGATACGTTCCGTCTGCTGTAATTACTTAGACACTGGACGAACTTCTTTCCCTCTGAAGCACACAAAAAATAACTAAAAACCGAGATTTTATTAGAAAAAGCGATGACCATCGGATTTTTACTGGAGCAACTGTGTGGCTTTATTACCATACAAAACAAATTTGTGGCACAGAATGAAGAAATCTTCTGACTCTTCCATTAACCCAATTTCAAACGGGTATAGACCGTCAATCAAATGTAAAGAATTTTTCGAAAGGAAACGACCTAACGCGGAACGCGTAACATATCTCTTGTGTATGTGACGCTTTGGACAGATATTCCTAGTTGACACCACGACGAATCTTCGATCCCGCAGTCAAATAGTAGTGGATCTTTCATTTATTTAGGCCAATTGATTCCCTTTATTTACGTTGAAAGTCCAAGTCTCTCCATTTCGTAACAATTTTATAAAGAGTTTACCTGCCTGTACAAACTGTGGCTGTCAAATTATTCCGATGTATATTACACTCTATTACAGTCCTACCCAAAACAGTGAAGTACATTGGTTTCCAGTTTAGCTTCTAGCAGTGGCTGTCTATCCAAAACAGCAAACTGCTTCCTTTCTACCATGAAATCCGCAATCTACTCGTAAACTTTGCTTGATACCCCATACGATAGCACCCTTTATTATAGCTATATATGTGGTATTAAGTTAAATGCTTTTCGGAAATCTGCAAATATTCCGTCTACCTGGCCTCTTTCACCCATGGCTTTCACTAAGTCACGTGAGGAGAACGAGCGTAGGGTATCATGTGAGCAATGTTTCCGAAATCCATGGTGGTTGCCATGGAGGAGGCCCGTCCATTCGAGATACCTCAATACGATTGGGCTCAGGACGAGTCACAAAATTCTACAACAAATGATTGTTAATGATATTGGTCGGTAGTTTTGTGGATCACTTCCGCTATCCGCCTTTTGGAGGGATGGAGCGAAATTCTTTCTTCCAACTACTGGGGGCAGCTTTTTGTTAGAGCGATCTACGTTATGATTAAAAAATAAGGGCTAACAGCAGAAAATTGAGTATATAATCTGAAAGGAATTTCATTTTGTCTAAAGCTCTTCTTTCAATTTTAGCTATTTAAGCCGTTTTTCAACATCTCTATTAGTAATACCAAAATCGCTCATCTTTGCAGTGATACAGTATTGAACAGGGACAAGGTTCTGTTTTTGCTTTACTATACTCAGTTTCCGTCCCTGTCTCGTACGTGACAATAACTCAGGCACCACTATCAGCTTTTAGATATGACCAGAATTTGTTTAGTTTTGTTAAAGACCTTTCGATCATATGGTAATCTTGAAGAGTTCACGGATTCTCTTCTTGACAGAAAAAAAGATTTCATTCAGCACCTTCTTTTGTTTAACATCTATTATGTAGTAATCTCTGTTTCTTTATAAGTTTCTTAACAGTGACTGTGTAGCACAGATGGTCCCTTTCATCAGGGACTGTTCTACTAGGTACGTGTGTATCAAGAGCATGATTTTCTATTTTTCCAAAACGGAGCCTTAGTTCTCCTACATGTTCCTCTCCAGATAAATGTTTTGGGTTCTTTACTGAGATACCATAGTAACGCCATTTCATCTAGTTTGCTGAAAATATAAACACTTCTCCTTGTTTTAGTTGACCTTTTGTACTTCGGTATCATCGTTACTTCAAACTCATCATGGTCACTAATATCAGTTTCTACGTGGGCATCGTCAAAGACCTCAGGCGTGTATGTTGCTGCTCGATCCAATACATTTCCTTCATGAGTGAGCTTCTGAATAATCTGCTCGAAGGTAGTTATCAGAGAACACCTTTAGTAAAATTTCACTGGAATATTTCTCATTTCGACAGAGGTGTTGCAGTGGTTAGCGCATTCGGGAGGACGCCGGTTTGAAATCTCTGTCTGGCTGTCCAGATTAAGATTTTCCGCTTAAGACCAATGTCGGGGAATCTTTCGAAAGGGCATGGCCGATTTATCTCTGCCCGCCCTTCCCAAATCAGAGCTTGTGCTCCGTCTGTAATGGCCTTATTGTCTACAGGACATTCAGCTCCAATCTTCCTTCCTTTTCTTTACGAATTCTCACGCTCATAACCGAAAGAACTGTAAACATCACAATTGATTGTTGGATGATTACAGTCTCCTCCGGCAGTGACAGTATGACTGAGGGGTTCATCGTGCTAGTAAACTTAGGTTCCCCTAAATTCTCGGTTGCCTCTAGATTTGGCCATGGAGGTCAATAGAGTGACCCAATTTTACATTTATGTTCGCTCTTGATTCTGAGTCTTAGCAAACCAATCTCGAACGAATTTATGCCTCCGTGGGTTTAAGTTTCTTGTCCAGTAGGACAAATACACGACGTCCATATACCATTTGCTTACCCATGCAATAAGAGTAAATTTTCCCCTTAAACCTCAATGCTATAAAATATGCGATTTTTTACCTAGTACTACGTGACCTTTGCAGGAGTGCTTCAAACTCTGACACGTTATTGGAAATACTTCGGCACTAGGATTTTAAGACTGACACCCTCAGGGGACTTTCTTTCGAGCTTATACTGATACTTCAAATGGTTCAAATGGCTCTAAGCACAATGGGACTTAACATCTGAACCATCAGTCCCCCTAGACTTACAACTACTTAAACCTAATTAACTTAAGGACATCACACACATACATGTCCGAGGCAGGATTAGAACCTACGACCGCAGCAGCAGCGCGGTTCCGGACTGAAGCGACTAGAACCGCTCGGTCACAGCGCCCGGCTTACTGATACTCCATGGTTCCATAGAGATGACGTGATTTGGACTGATCTAAAAAAACTCTTGAGTGCTCCCCACGTACTGTCATCTACCTGGATAGCAGCTTCTAATGTGTAATGCACACCTGCCTCATTCAACGAAATTCTACAGCTCTAAAGCCCAGTGGTACAAGTCCAGAATGTTACAGCTTAGCTAGTCACAAAATCTTTACGCATCTTGTTCAGTCGTTACATCCAAAACGAAATCACGGGGTCAAGATTAGTTCTGAGGACAATGCTGCAAGTTGAGATCATCACTGACACTCCATGAGCAATGCTGATTTTCAAAACATCCCTTGTCAGTCACTGGAATGCTCCAAGTGTGACCTCGTAGCCTAGACGAAAGGCATCGCAATCTGCAGTTGTTTGGACCATTTTCTCTCAACGAATGCCAGAATATCCTCTTCAACTTGTTGAATGAGGCCTCCAGGCATGCGCACTAAGTGCATTTGATATTTCTTGCTATTGTTTGTTGCTATTTTCCTAATGGGTACCATTATTTGCCATACGTCTGAAGTGTCAACCATTAATAGATCGCTGCTCATTTACCTTTGCCTCCTCTTGAGACAGGATACAACAGGTTTTCGAACAGGTGTTGTGAGTCTGACTAATTTTCAGTTTCAGTGGATGCCCGTACCTAGAACTTGTTGGTTAGGAGGATGGGTAAGTTTTCCGTCGGCCCTGTCTCTCTTTTATGTGGCGTCTAATTCTACTACTGGCACAATAATAATAGATCCCATACTTTCTGTGGAGGTTACAGGATCCACAGGGTAGATTAGCAGTTGAAGCATCTTTGGAGTTCTGGAACACGACTCTTGTACGTATTGTGTTGTATATAAACCGGGGGCTTAGAAACGACGGGGAGGCTCCGTCCCTGCCGCAGCCGCAGTGGTCCACAACCCCTCCGCCGCCCCACACCAAACCACTCTCTCAGAGTCGTATCGTCACAGGGAACGTCCCACACCAGACGAGTGTAACCCATAAGTATGCGTGGTACAGTCATGGTGGTGTACGCCTATGTGGAAAACTTGTTTGAGCAGCAATCGCCGACGTAGTGTAGCTGAGGCGGAATAAGGAGAACCAGCCTGCATTCACCGAGGCAGGCGGAAGACCGCCAAAAAACCATCCACAGACTGGCCGGATCACCGGACCTCGACACTAGTCCGCCCGGTGGATTCGCGCCGGGGACCAGGCGCTTGTTCCCAATCCAGAAAGCCATGCGTTAGACCGAACGAGCGAAAACAACCCTTGGAGCACTCCCACCACAATTTGTGGAAGCATCCAATCGTCTGACAACAGCTAGGGTGGTTTCCAACGCTTATGTATGTCAACTATTTCATCCCATATCCGAGAATAGCATTCGCAATATCAATATATATTGTTGCCGGTGTAGAACAGAAAACAAATAACTTTAAAATAAGCTTGCAGATTTTTTAAATTAATGGATCTGTGTAGCTAAAATTATTCTAATTCCTTTTCTAACTAAAGCAATTAGCACGTAAAATGAGTTCTGTATAAAGGTAAAGAAAGAAACTGCGATAACTGTAACTAATTTACTAAACTTTTTTGAGGTTATAGATGTTAATGAATTCGAAATTATTGTTAATTTGTGATAAATGCAGGCAATACACACTTCTGTTGAAAGGTAAAACTAAATGTAAAACGATGTACCTGTATAATATACGCAACAGTAACTAAAGCACAGACTCTGATGCACTACGAAAGGTCTAACACACAACACTCCTAGCCTGAACAATTCTGAAAACTATACGTTTGTTCATATTCATACACAGTGAAATTCGGTAGGAAGGATTCGTTGAACGTAAACACTACTACTAAAATTGTGTAAGTCACAAATGTTGATTACAAGTGCCTCTACAGCACATAAAAAATTCTTTGTGACTTATAGTGTAAGACAATGTACAATATATCACGTTACATGACGAGTTCTGCTACAATGAACATGAACAACCAGTTTAAATTTTACTACATGTTTTGGACCTAAGTTTTCTATATGAATTTACCTAACCCATGATTTCACTGGGACAGAAAAATGTCGGAAGCCGACTTGTACACGTAAGTATAAGCGAATAAACGCGCTAATTGCATGTATTTCGAACTTAACTTCCTTCGTGTCGCCTTTTACACAAGCATGCCAAAGATGAGCACTACGCCGTCAGTGTATCTCACAAAAGGGACTTCAAACGACCACAACGATCTAAGTCTTCCGCGAGAGACGCCTAACATTGCAGTGCGAATCTGCAGTATGCATACCAAAGTAGATGCAGCTATTTCAGTTACAAGCACGACTTCAGTTATATTTGCTTGTCGTTGAAGACTAGTAACGAGTCGCAGGGGCTCGTACAGGAACCAGAACAACTTCGGCGCACCAAGATCCCAGAATTACTCCTCAAGATGTATTCCTTGGATTTATGAAGGAGGGATTTTTATTTTATTACATTTCTTGTTTCCAGGTTGCACTTATTTTACTTTTCACGCTGTCTTTATGACACCCAAAATTAACCACGACTGTAAATGTGTCTTCACTTTTGAGGTGGGGAGACTCTCGCGCCGACGCACCGTGGCCCGTGTGCCGAAATCAGAGGTATGGGTCAATCTGCGCCCTTGTATGTGACCCCTTGTTTCCTCGTGCAATAGCCGCTTGGACCCAGTAGGCACTAAAGAAAATAAGGAAGGAAGATTAAAGTTGAGCGTCCCATCGACAACAAGAGCATTAGAGACGTGCACACGTGTAAACATACCTTGAATCTTCCTTACAGCCAATGAAAAGCAAGTAGTCGCACACACCGTACAATTGTTAATTACACTTCTGTACAGAACCACCTTTAGAGTATATGTTTATTGGCAGAGATACATTACTCGCAAATCCCACATAAAAAATTCATTCGCTCAAAACTTCTTTATGATCTTTTTGATATTTCTGTCAAAAAGATAGAAGATATTTATTTGACATTAATGCTGCCCTTTGTAATGTATTTCGTGCTAAACGCTATGAGAAGAACCGTACTGTTTATCAGAATCGTACCCTCACACAGAGCGCAACTTGTACACAGCCCAGGTAACCAACATCCCACATGTGCGCCTCTGCACAGGAAAGAACACGATCATCAGACGACAGTGCAGCAACACGGTATCTCCGGCAGAATAATGAATGCAAAGCCTGGCAATAGCGAAAACAAACAGAAGCTATTCTCGTTTTGATTACATGTTTATTCAGGCGCCCGCGAAGCAGCCGCTAACTCGGAGGCGGGCCGCGAGGGGCGCTGTAGGCGGCGGCAGTCCCCGGATGGTGGGCAACCTCCAGCAGTTCCAGCCAGCTGCTGGAGGCCGTCCAAGCCCCGGACCCAGCCCTGCGTGGACCAGGGCCAACGACCGACGCACCAGGGCGCAGCACGTGCGCTCCCTGCGAGCACGGCGTCCCCTCTGTTTCGCATTACGCCACTAGCTTAGTGAGAGCTAGCATCTTCACTAACCTCTGATCAAACAAAATTATTTTTCAATATTCAAGATATACTTGATACTTTTTCTTCTGTCATTTTACTTTCCATGCCTTTGAATAACTTGTTCTGGTTTCACAAGTGTGTCTTTGATCTTCACGACTGCCATCTCCCTGAAAGTTATAATGGTGAATTATCCAACTTATCATTATTATAAATTGTTATTATTATTTAGGTAAAACTACAAGGTACATCTGAAATGTTCGGTGAATGATTTAAGAAAAGAAAGAAAACAAAACTTACGAACAAAATATCATCCTCAAAAGTAACCACAGTCCGCTATAACACACTTCTGACATCAGTTGTAAAGCTCTTCGCAACTGGTTAACTTTTTATGGAATCGCTGGGATACCGTGTTCAAGTATTGTTACGTTACTGCATAATTACGGTAGATGAAACATGGTGCTGCGAGTACGTAGAGAGCCTGTATAGGGAGAGAGTGGCCAACAGGTCAATACGGCGGCCATTTTTCTGTCAAACTGCTGGCGGGACTTTTGAATATCCAGTGGTGGAGTAGTGGAGTACACACTCACCGAATCAAAAGCACAACACAATATGGCGAAATCATTCGTTAAATGCCTTTGATTATAATATTAATGTGTTATAATAATTTTCACACAGCCAATTTACAGGTCTGTTTTCAAATTAAACTGTGTATATTGCTAGATGTTTTATATGTAGTAAAAAGCAAAAACGACTTACTTCGCGTAGCTAAGAGTACTTGGTTGGTTTCCACAAGGCTCCTGTTTGATTTATGTCAGCCCTGTTGACTGCGACTGCCCACTGATTTCGTCTTTCTTCATTGCATGAAAATGCTAACATTCGAAATCCACCTTCGCCTCTATTGGAACAACCAAATGCAGTACAACCTGGCATCGTTTACGAACATCTGCAAAGCGAATTACAGATGTCAAAAACAATACTGTACAATACTAACGTGTTTACTTAAACATGTAGGCCCACCGACATCATCACAAAACGTTTCATTATTTGAACTCGTATTTAAGATCGCAAACGCTAATTGAGTACTAAAAACGATATACAACTAAATCGAACATGCACGCAAAACGCATAACAAGTCTCTCAATAATTCAAATACTTTTAAATCGTTTCCTCTGAACTTCAGTTTAACTCAAAAGCACGGCCCACATCGGAAGCGCGAGAGACGTTTGGTGCCATTTTTCTGCCAAAGCTAATCAACCAATCACGGGCAACTTTACCTATGGCCACTCTCTTTCTATACAGGCTCTCTACGAGCACGATCCGGAGACCAAGCGTCAGTCAATGGCCTGGCATTCATCGTGTTCCCCACCTACCTCGAGTAGGAATTAATGATGAATCAAGTCCTACCAGTCGAAAAATGCGATCAACATCCCCAACCATGGATTTTGTCAGCCCAAATTGTTTGGGAGGAGGGGCAGGCGATGTGCATTAGGCCAACGACCATCGTTTGGTCTCCGGACATTAGTGGTAGCACCAGGTCTCATTTCTGCTAATAGTACGCATAGCCAAAATCAAGTGGCTAAGCTTCGTCCGACTCCACAAGAAGTGTTGACAGTTTCGAACACTCATAAAACTGATATCAGAAGTGTGTTACAGCTAATCGTGACTACTTTGAAACCTAGTAAAGGCGTTCCGTTTGTAATTCTTGGTTTATTCCGTTTCTGAGACCATTCACCGATTTTTTTTTTCAGACGCACCGTGCATAATAGTACATCAAGTCCCACAGATGTCGGAGAAGATCTGTGCACGCTGATGGAAGTTCGTCTGCCGCAAATGGACGAGACTACGATAACACAGGACGAGACCAGAATCTTTTCCTGAGTATAAAAATGTATTTCCTAGGAACTATGCTAGACACAGATAAGCGGTTTAGCATATAGTAGTTTAATCCATAAGGTCCTTATGGATACACTTCCACATGTGCTTCATCTGTTGCCCGTACAACGTCTAGGCGATATTCAATTTGTCTCAGTGTCTGTGTTCTCTTACGCCACCGCATTTATATCTCGTACTCGTGACATAAGCGTTTGTATACCAGGAACTGGTGAACTGACTTTCACATTGAGCTAAGCCAAGAGGGGTTATGTCTGATGAAGGTGGTGGCCATGATGTTGGACAGTCTGTACCGATCAATCTGTCCGGAAAGGTTTCATCCAAGAACTGACGAACAAATAACCTCAGCGTAGAGGAGCAATATCTTGCTGAAACACTACCCACGGTAGAAATTCTAGGAAGTGATGTGTAACGTAGAGTTCCAAAGTATGCAGATAAACTGATGCTGTAATAGTAGGCTCAGTAGGAAAAACGGTCCAGTATGTGTTGTGCGTTAAGCCATGTCACACGTTCACTTTCTAGCAGCTCGTTATCTGCTGTACCATGTTGTGTAGGTACCCTGACCCCTACACCCGGTCACTTACTCTGTTTACTGTCCGGGAGATGGAAAAAACGTAACACAGGAAAAAGAAGCTTCATTAAGGCAGTCTCGGTTTCCATCGATTGGTTCCAGCGTGTTCTTAGCAAGCTTAGCACGTACGGGCCTGCTCACTGGCTGCAAAGCTTGCAAGACTTGCATTTTGTATGCATGAAAATGCAGACCTTTGTGTAAAATCTTCAACACCGTCGACTGCGATATGGATGTTACTATGTGGAACGTTATTACTTAACAGCTGTTCCGTTCTACCTTTAAGTCTGAAGGGGGTGGAAGGGCTGACCCAATAAAGTGAACATTTCAATTCCAATTGGTTTACCAACTCCCCAAAACGATTTAACAGGCGCCACTGGGGGAAGACTTTTTTAAGAGATATTCATTACATAAAGTCATAAGTTAATAAAACATTTCCCATAAACATTAAAGACCGCCAGTCAGGCGAAATATGTAAGAAACACATTACATAAGATCATAACAAGGTTAGCAAGTTTCCCACTGCCTCAACTCACTGAAACACAGTTCACACCCGACAACAGGAACCAGAAAAACTTTTCTTAAGCTTAACATTTAAGATTTGCCAGTAAATTACCCTAGAAAATCAAGGCTAAACAATAATTTCACTCACAAGTGCTTCCTTTAAGAGAAACAGTACTTGATTATAATACTAAAAGTGAGAAATGAACTGACTCAAACCAACCCTCACTCAAACTTAATGCCGCCGTTGGATAAGCAGCCGCTGCAGGAAGTCGTATAACCCTAGCTTACTTATTTGTTAGATAGTTTAATTAATTTCTTTGCGTGTTTTTGGGTACTTGCATTGTTTAATTCATATATTTCGGGCGTATTATAGTATTTGAGGGTTGTAGCATCGCGCCTTAGTACCTGAATAGTGCAAATTCGCGTAGTCGTCTGTCTTCTGTTTTTGTTGTGAACGGCCAGTGTCGGTTGGCCAGTCAGTGTGCTCCCTGCCGCCGTTGGATAAGCAGCTGCTGCAGCAAGTCGTATAACCCTAGCTTACTTATTTGTTAGATAGTTTAATTAATTTCTTTGCGTGTTTTTGGGTACTTGCATTGTTTAATTCATATATTTCGGGCGTATTATAGTATTTGAGGGTTGTAGCATCGCGCCTTAGTACCTGAATAGTGCAAATTCGCGTAGTCGTCTGTCTTCTGTTTTTGTTGTGAACGGCCAGTGTCGGTTGGCCAGTCAGTGTGCTCCCTGCCGCCGTTGGATAAGCAGCTGCTGCAGCAAGTCGTATAACCCTAGCTTACTTATTTGTTAGATAGTTTAATTAATTTCTTTGCGTGTTTTTGGGTACTTGCATTGTTTAATTCATATATTTCGGGCGTATTATAGTATTTGACAGTTGTAGCATCGCGCTTTAGTGTTTACTTCGTAGATTCTTATTTAAATTGCGTGTGAGTTTCGTATAGGAGGTGCAATTTCGAGTTTTAGTTACTGTAATCGTAAATTCAGCAGATTGTAGCACAGTCGTTAGGCATTTGTACAGGTTAGTTGATACATTCTTTGTGTGTTCCGCTTGCGTTATCTAGGCACGGACTCGTGTTTCAGTAACTGTTGTTAAACATCAATTAGAATGGACAGGGACTGCGATTGCTGTGTTCGGATGAGGGCTGACTTGGCATCCCTTCGCTCACAGCTGCAATCGGCGCTGACTTCGGTCGCGCAGCTTGAGGCTGTTGCCAATGGGCACCACTGTGGGGAGCCGGACTCGGGTATCACGGGGATGTCAACCTCATCCCGTCTGTCCCCAGATCGGTCTGCCGCTGTGGTTGCCCCGGTTGCTGCCCGCAGTGGGGCTGAGCCCTCGCCTGTGGTTGATTGGGAGGTCGTTCCAAGGCGTGGCAGGCAGCGAAAGGCGTCCCCGGAGGCTGATCAGAAAGCCTCCCCGGTGCGTCTGACAAACCGGTTTCTGGCACTGTCTCTGGCTGAGCCAGATGCAGCTGCCTGCCCTGTTTCAGAGGATCATTCTCAGCCTTCAAGGTCCGGGCAATCGCAGAGGGTGGGCTTATTGGTAGTTGGGAGCTCCAATGTTAGGCGCGTAATGGGGCCCCTTAGGGATATGGCGGCTAAGGAGGGGAAGAAATCCAGTGTGCACTCCGTGTGCATTCCGGGAGGAGTCATTCCTGATGTGGAAAGGGTCCTTCCGGATGCTATGAAGAGCACAGGGTGCAGCCAGCTGCAGGTGGTGGCACATGTCGGCACTAATGACGTGTGTCGCTTTGGATCTGAGGAAATTCTCTCTGGATTCCAGCGGCTATCTGATTTGGTGAAGGCTGCCGGTCTTGCTTACGAGATGAAGGCAGAGCTCACCATCTGCAGCATCGTTGACAGAACCGACTGCGGACCTTTGGTGCAGAGCCGGGTGGAGGGTCTGAATCAGAGGCTCAGACGGTTTTGCGACCGTATTGGCTGCAGATTCCTTGACTTGCGCCATAGGGTGGTGGGGTTTCGGGTTCCGCTGAATAGGTCAGGAGTTCACTACACTCAGCTGGCGGCTACACGGGTAGCGGAGGCTGTGTGGCGTGGACTGGGCGGTTTTTTAGGTTAGAAGGCCTCGGGAAAGTGCGGGATGGGCTGCAATGTCAAAGGGTGCTTGGCAATTACAGGACGTGCTTGGATCAAGGTACAGTCGGAATTATAGTTGTAAACTGTTGTAGTTGCGCTGGAAAAGTCCCTGAGCTTCAAGCGCTAATAGAAAGCACAGAAGCTGATATCGTTATAGGTACAGAAAGCTGGCTAAAGCCTGAAATAAGTTCTGCAGAAATTTTTACGAAGTCTCAGACGGTGTTCAGGAAAGATAGATTAGGCAGAATTGGTGGTGGAGTGTTGGTGTCTGTCAGTAGTGGTTTATCTTGTAGTGAAGTCGAAGTAGATACTCCGTGCGAATTGGTGTGGGTGGAGGTTATACTTAACAGCCGAATTAAGTTAATAATTGGCTCCTTCTACCGACCCCCAGACTCCGATGATACAGTTGCGGAACAGTTCAGAGAAAGTTTGAGTCTCGTAACAAATAAATACCCCACTCATACGGTTACAGTTGGTGGGGACTTCAACCTACCCTCGGTATGTTGGCAAAAATACTTGTTCAAAACCGGTGGTAGGGAGAAAACGTCTTCCGAGATTGTCCTAAATGCATTCTCCGAAAATTATTTAGAGCAGTTAGTCCACGAACCCACGCGAATTGTAAATGGTTGCAAAAACACACTTGACCTCTTGGCCACAAACAATCCAGAGCTGATAGAGAGCATCATGACTGATACAGGGATTAGTGATCACAAGGTCATTGTAGCTAGGCTCAATACCATTTCTTCCAAATCCATCAGAAACAAACGCAAAATAATTTTATTTAAAAAAGCGGATAAAGTGCCACTAGAAGCCTTCCTAAAAGACAATTTCCATTCCTTCCGAACTGACTATGCGAATGTAGACGAGATGTGGCTCAAATTCAAAGATATAGTAGCAACAGAAATTGAGATATTCATACCTCATAAATTGGTAAGAGATGGAACGGATCCCCCGTGGTACACAAAAAAGGTCCGAACGCTGTTGCAGAGGCAACGGAAAAAGCATGCGAAGTTCAGAAGAACGCGAAATCCTGAAGATGGGCTAAAATTTACAGACGCTCGAAATTTGGCACGTACTTCGATGCGAGATGCCTTTAATAGGTTCCACAACGAAACATTGTCTCGAAATTTGGTAGAAAATCCGAAGAAATTCTGGTCGTATGTAAAGTACACAAGCGGCAAGACGCAGTCAATACCTTCGCTGCGCAGTGCCGATGGTACTGTTATCGACGACTGTGCCGCTAAAGCGGAGTTATTGAACGCAGTTTTCCGAAATTCCTTCACCAGGGAAGACGAATGGAATATTCCAGAATTTGAAACACGAACATCTGCTAGCATGAGTTTCTTAGAAGTAGATACCTTAGGGGTTGCGAAGCAACTCAAATCGCTTGATACGGGCAAGTCTTCAGGTCCAGATTGTATACCGATTAGGTTCCTTTCAGATTACGCTGATACTATAGCTCCCTACTTAGCACTCATATACAACCGCTCGCTCACCGATAGATCTGTACCTACAGATTGGAAAATTGCGCAGGTCGCACCAGTGTTCAAGAAGGGTAGTAGGAGTAATCCATTTAACTACAGACCTATATCATTGACGTCGGTTTGCAGTAGGGTTTTGGAGCATATACTGTATTCAAACATTATGAATCACCTCGAAGGGAACGATTTATTGACACGTAATCAGCATGGCTTCAGAAAACATCGCTCTTGTGCAACGCAGCTAGCTCTTTATTCGCACGAAGTAATAGCCGCTATCGACAGGGGATCTCAAGTTGATTCCGTATTTCTAGATTTCCGGAAAGCTTTTGACACCGTTCCTCACAAGCGACTTCTAATCAAGTTGCGGAGCTATGGGATATCGTCTCAGTTGTGCGACTGGATTCGTGATTTCCTGTCAGGAAGGTCGCAGTTCGTAGTAATAGACGGCAAATCATCGAGTAAAACTGAAGTGATATCAGGTGTTCCCCAGGGAAGCGTCCTGGGACCTCTACTGTTCCTGATCTATATAAATGACCTGGGTGACAATCTGAGCAGTTCTCTTAGGTTGTTCGCAGATGATGCTGTAATTTACCGTCTAGTAAGGTCATCCGAAGACCAGTATCAGCTGCAAAGCGATTTAGAAAAGATTGCTGTATGGTGTGTCAGGTGGCAGTTGACGCTAAATAACGAAAAGTGTGAGATGATCCACATGAGTTCCAAAAGAAATCCGTTGGAATTCGATTACTCGATAAATAGTACAATTCTCAAGGCTGTCAATTCAACTAAGTACCTGGGTGTTAAAATTACGAACAACTTCAGTTGGAAGGACCACATAGATAATATTGTCGGGAAGGCGAGCCAAAGGTTGCGTTTCATTGGCAGGACACTTAGAAGATGCAACAAGTCCACTAAAGAGACAGCTTACACTACACTCGTTCGTCCTCTGTTAGAATATTGCTGCGCGGTGTGGGATCCTTACCAGGTGGGATTGACGGAGGACATCGAGAGGGTGCAAAGAAGGGCAGCTCGTTTTGTATTATCGCGTTATAGGGGAGAGAGTGTGGCAGATATGATACACGAGTTGGGATGGAAGTCATTACAGCATAGACGTTTTTCGTCGCGGCGAGAGCTTTTTACGAAATTTCAGTCACCAACTTTCTCTTCCGAATGCGAAAATATTTTGTTGAGCCCAACCTACATAGGAAGGAATGATCATCAAAATAAAATAAGAGAAATCAGAGCTCGAACAGAAAGGTTTAGGTGTTCGTTTTTCCCGCTCGCTGTTCGGGAGTGGAATAGTAGAGAGATAGTATGATTGTGGTTCGATGAACCCTCTGCCAAGCACTTAAATGTGAATTGCAGAGTAGTCATGTAGATGTATGTAGATGTAGATGTAGATGTAGAAACATATCTGCAAATACATCAATATTGTGGGGAAGCAGTGCAGACGCCTAGGAAGAGGCTTAGAATGAAATCGAACAAACATAATGTCACACGTCTTGCAACATCTTACTGCACCAAAAGCGATCACAATGACAGTTAACTAAGCGCCCTTAGTAAACAGCGTACTTAACTTGATGACTTGATGCTGGGTATCAAACCATCACTTCGCAAGACCACAACAGCGTGTTTCTCCAAGGAAGCGGGCACATCCACACCTCACGAGGTTGCCAGAGAATACACAACGCCGGCCAACCCCCGCCGTCTCCAGTACAACCACGTGGCAACCGCCGCCCTAACCTCAGGCACGCCGTCTTCTCTTCTGCCCGCCAGCCAACCAACCAACTCGCGCACCTCAGCATTGTGTCCTCTACTCGCGGTCGGAACTCCCTTATATCTCGAGCCTGCCGAGACCCAAAGACAAACCTCTGCACTAGGAAATCTATCGTACTCTTGTCAGAGATACAACTGGCGCCATTCCCACCACGGCTCACTATGGAAAAACGACGAGTCGATTGCCGCGTACTGCGTTGGAATGCTGTAACTATGGTATCAACAGTATCGTCATTCACTTAAGTTCTGCCACTTCTTTCTAGTCACCAATGACGCCTGTGTCTGTATAGTTTTCATCCTGTTCCTCGATTCTCTACGTCCTGGCGGATCTCGACCACATGCATTTCGTACTTCTCGCTGAACTAAACAGTAGACTGTGTTTCATGAAACCACCAAAAACGGTGTGCTTTCTTCTGTATAGGCGAATTATAACAGTAGCACTCCCACGTTACGCTAACTGTAACAAGAAAGAGAGAGAGAAAAAATTATATGCTGTCAGATTACATGTAGAAGTGTGTCCGTAAAAACGTCATTTGAAAAATACCCCATAATCTTTTGGAAGTAAAACCACAAAATTTTTATGACTTAAGCAGTTGTTCACAATAATGTATCTAGCATAGTTCGATAGAAAATAATTATTATAATAAATGAAAGATTTTGTGTTCACCAAGCACAATGGATACTTAATAAATCATAACAAAATCTTTAAATGAATTTGATTTGGAAAATTTGTGTTAAGACCCTATGAGACCAAACTGCTGAGATCATCGGTCCCTAGGGTTACACACTACTTAATCTAACTTACGCTGAAGATAACACACACACTCATGACCGAGGGAGGACTCGAACCTCCGACGGAGGTAAGCGCGCGAACCGTGGGAAGGCGCCGTAGACCACGCGGCATGAATTCTGTACGACTTGTTTCAAAAAATTTATACAAAAGCTACACTTCACATTTGTCTTCTTCATGCTCTCGTCACAACCGCATCATTTGTTCCAGCATCTAACAGCATTTTTCTTTGGAAGAAAACACTTTACGTAATGTCCCGTTTATCAAATCCATCCCGTCTTCCGTCAATTGCGCATTTTGAAGTTACATTACGCAAAAGAATTGTATTTCTCAAAGAAATGGCGTAATTTACATAGCAGTAAGGACTATAGGAATGTGTAACAGTATCTGTTGGCTGATACTACGTTCCATGCCCAGAATGAGAAAGCCGGCCGAGGTGGCCGAGCTGTTCTAGGCGCTTCAGTCTGGAACCGCGCTACTGCTACGGTAGCAGGTTCGAATCCTGCCTCGGGCATGGATGTGTGTGATGTCCTTAGGTTAGTTAGGTTTAAGTGGTTCTGACTTCTAGGGGACTGTTGACCTCAGAAGTTAAGTCCCACAGTGCTCAGAGCCATTTGAACCAGAATGAGAAAGCACAGTCCAAATAAAGTAATTAAACCTGCACATGAATTACCCGAAGTCATCCTGACCATGAAGCCGAGTATCTCCAAACCGTCGCCGTGACATGGTGATGTATGTATTAGTTTGGAAAAAGGGTTATAATGCCAGTGGAAACGAGATGGAAATCCTGTCGCTCCGCTTACAGCAGGTGCTTTTAGACGCTCTGATGGTGACCACTGGCTGGTCTAGACCGGTAGTAGCGTACTGAACCGTTTTTGTGATCTGAGCAAGAAAATAAAACAAGATATTCCACAACGCTACGTCGATAACGACTGGCTTCCGACAAATTGAAGCTTGTACCAAAGATGTATGTGAATGTGCTGGATAATAAACAAAGGGACGAAATTAGCTACCTCGGAGTCAAATAAAGCTTTTGTTGCAATTACAACGGAGCCAATTGCGTGAAAAATAGCTTCTAAAAATTTACTTCGCAGTTCTTGCCGCAAAACAGTTTCCATTCTATTTTTTTCTTTGAAACTCTTTTTGGTCCATGGAGAGTACCTGTTTCTGCTATTCTGTTTTTTTTCCTGCTCCCCTCCTCCTCCTCCTCCTCCTCAGCAACATCACCATCATGAGCAACATCACCATCGTAGTCATCAACACCAACATCAACAACAAAAGCAATATCATTCTCACAAACTACACCTTTCCTTAGTGTGTCTGCAACGACTGAAGTAGCTCAGTTGTTTAGACACAGGACTCGGATGTTAGAGAACTGAGTTCAAATCCTGGCTTTGTATTAATGTTAAAGTTCTCCATAGTTTCCTTAAATCGTTTGAGGTACACACGTCGATTGAAAATGCCGTGGCTAGCGTCCTTCCCCCCCCCCCCCCCCCCCTGTTCATTCTGAGCTTGATCTTTGTCCTTACTGACATTGTCGTCGACAAGGTATCAAACCACAGCCGCCCTTCTATTCTACCTCCTCTACATATGTAGTACCTCTTGTACCTACTATGTAGTCGCCTGCTCCTGCTACGTCCTTTCCTTCTTTTCCACTCTCCATATCTTATTTTCTGTCATTTCACCTTACAATTATTTATCACCATTTCGTTACTGTTAATACATTAGTACGTCATTTCCTAAAATTGTTTTATGATCTATCTCTAACTCGCCAACGTTGACCATTGGTTCCACTTGAGATTTCTTCTGAGGGTACACGCTCCAACAGTTTACTCAGCACACAATATGCTACGGAAAAGTAAGGTAAAGACACAAGAAATATAGAGTAACAACAATTAGAGTAGCGTTATGTTTAACATGAAATTTGGGTAATATACTGCTGGTTTGTACGATAACAGTCAAACTTTGACCAGCATTTTATTATTGGCATGTTAGGCAGAGAAATGGTGTTTTTGGGGTCAACACCGTACTTCGGTATCAATTCTTGTATAAACTGTATCTCAGGCTGGTTGCTACTCCACAGAAACCGTTAATCATAAAGTTGTAATTACATTTGATTATGATAAACGCTGTTAAAATTTATAATAATGCAAATCGCCTTGTGACCAGCATCTGGCGGTGTCAGGGATTAAGAATTAAGGGATGACACCATAATAAAGAAATGAAAGAAATTTCCTGTTCATCAAACAAGATTACTCAGGATGGTCGAACTAAAAATGGTAACAGCAGTACATACATTTAGATAATAAACGATTTCTTTCGGAAAAAAGGAAGTTTGGAGGGTTCAAGCATTGACATGAAACGAGGAAGCAATTCTCGAAATTCAACATCTGTAGCACACTGTGGTAAGGATTGCAATGGGTGAACACGTAGAATGTGAAGGCGTTTGAAATGTGGCACTGCAGAAGATTGTTAAAAACTTAGTGGACGAATAAAGTACGAAATAAGGAGGTAGTAAAAAGGATGGCCAAGGCCAGAATTCCAAATATAATAATTATACCAGGAAGGGATACGTTAAGGTGACAAGAGTTACGGCGTACAGGAAATATTAATTGATACTCGAAAAGCAGTGATCATAACAGCTCCAGGGGTACGTAAGTGTTTGAATACACTAAATAATATCGTGGATGTTGGATGCACTGATTACGTAGGAAAACAGATAAGAACAAAATAGGAAAAAATAAAGCACTACAAATAACCGTTCAAAAACTACTGAATGTAGTCGAATATAAAATAAGTAGCTTCCGAAAGTCATTCCTTAGGGACATTCAAATCCTATCTTAAAAAATGATACCTGAATAATGTCTCTTATTATCACTACTGCAGTATTGCACAAGTTATTCAAGCAGTATAATAATTCTACAGATGCTGCACTGGAAGGGTAAGTAGGAGACATTGTTTCACAGTCATTAACAGGTCTCAGAACGACTGATATAGGATAGTTGTATAATGCAATACATATTTTAATAAAATTACAAAATCTCTTTACAGGAAGGAGTGAGGAGACAGGAAATACAAACAGAAGATTTCGTATATCCTTCGCTCTGCTGAAGATTAAGTTATTATAGTTGCAGATAAAGAAAACCAAGCTACGTGCTGTGAAAGCAGAAGGAACAATAAGAAGAAAGTAGGCTGATGTTTTAGCATGCAGCGAACATAATATTTAAGAATGGGAGAAAGATATAAGACGACTAAAACTATAACACGTGACGCCTTCAGATACTTAAGAATATCGCTGTCGCATATTGTGACAATCATAGTTGACGTAAATAACAAAATAGAGAAAGAAAAAAAAACAACAGTTATACAATTCAGCTTCGTGCTCTGGAATAGCAGTACAATGCACAGTATGAAACATACCACCTGTAATTGTTGAGAGTATTTCCACACAAGGTGCAAAATTCTGAGAGCTGTGTTGAGAGGGAAGAGAGAAATGGAGAGATAGAGATAGAGAGAGAGAGAGAGAGAGAGAGAGAGAGAGAGAGAGAGAGAGGACGTACTGAAAACAGACTTCGAGAATAGAAGTTGTGGTGTTTGGTACGTACCGTGTGAACAATAAGACAGTAAGAAAAATTATGGAAGCTAGGAAAAGTTAATTAAGTTAATTGATACAAGAGAAACAAATCAAATACTGCGGGTGTCAGTATTGGAAGGATGAATAACAATAGGTGGCCACAGCTAATTTGGAAATGAACTCCTCAAGGAAGAGGAAAAAGAGGACGCCCACCCAGAACCTAGAAGGGTGGTGCCTGTGGGCCAGTGGTGGCTAGATATATACAGGAAGGAGGCTGACTAGACAGGAACAGATGGGGCATAAACGAGAATTTGGGCCAACATTAAAAAAAGTTTCCGCAATGTGACCGAAAATTATAGACATTTATATAGCTCATTTTAGAAAGTGATATTTGTTTCAAATTACTCCAAACATTCTGTGTAATGGAATGTTCCAAGCTCAGATTTTTTGCCAATATTTTGAGAAAGTTTTAGGATCGCAAAACCCAGCTAAATTTCGGTAAGTATTCGCTGCAGAATGAATACTCAGTTAAGCAGCATTTTCATTTATTTCACGTAACTTCTATTTGTGCAACAAAGTATCTTTACCTGTTTTCTTCTTGCTACAGGTGTCACCGCACCTCACATCTTTGTCACCAGTTTCTCGAACTCGCCATTCATTTTAATCCTCATCTATTCCTTTTCTCCCTATTGCTTCTTGGATCCCCCTTCGCTTGCATTTTCGCGGTCATTTTCTTCTCCTCTTTCCAGGAGGCTGACATAAAAACGTCTCTTTGGTCATACGTCTTCTTTAATTCATATGACATCCTCTAACCAAGTTAGTTGTCTCTCTTCTATTCTCTCCGCAAGACTACGAGTATATTCAGCCTACGTCCTTTCTCATATTTCCTCATTTCTTACACAGGTACGTCGGAAAATTCTACATGCTCTTCTCAGGAGGTTAATTTCTAAGGCTCTAAATCTCTTTTTAAATCTTTCTGTGAGTCCCCAAATCTCGCTCCCATAACTTGTTTTACGTTCAAAGATGAATTTGTACAATTGCGTTTTAACCTTTAAACTCTTTTTTGGTTACCAAAGCATTTTTTTCGTTCATTATTTGCTCTCGCTTTTACATTTTCTCCTAAACCGAGCTCAACTCCGATTGGTGGGAAAGACTATGAATATCTCCTGAATTACGAATTTTCCTCAGGCACATTTTTAACTCCTGTGAGCATTATACAAAGATATTACAAACAAAGAAAACGTGTCGTCTGTTTTATTTAGTTCTTGCACTCTGGTATAGCATCGCTTTATGGGAGGTGTTTCATTTGCGAAATATAACATTTTTAGTGAATAAAATGAAACTTACTTTTTTCATATCATGTCTCTTTGCACTGCATACTTTCCGTTGTATGTTATTTTATATCTTTTCCATCACCTGAGAACTTTGGTACGTGATTTTCACTGTTCGTATAATATAATAGAACTAGAATTTCTTCTCTTGCGATTCTTACAAGTGAAGTTCCAAAGCTGTAACGCTTAAAACGAATGTTGCGAAAGAGAGCTTTATCGGAGGGATCTTCGACTTGATAAATAATGTCGGGATGTCATCACTGCTATTTGAAACCAGTTCATTTGGATTTTGGATTTCGTCTCAATGAAATCTGATATTCTTTTAAATTACCTATTCACGTCATTCGTTTCAAATGATAATAAGGTCATGCCTGTCTTCTGCGGTTGTATTCTGTTTCTCTACTTTACAATAAACTTCTTTGTTGCATTTTTTGTGAATGCTATTCTTATTATTGGTTATTATTATTGCTCTAATGATTTTGAACTCTCTCTTCCCAGATTTTAGAGGAGTTCTTTGTCTCCATTCTGGAATATCATCTGTTTGATTTAACGATGCGAAATTCTGTCTATATGTGATTAAATCCAAAATATCCATTATGTTGATACATACAATTAGAAAATGTTCACAAAATAGTTTAGTCACGCTCCTATAGTAGTAGACTGAAATTAAAAATGAAAAATCAAAACTAACAAAAAGTCTGGGTGATTCAAAAAATCCTTCTCGATATGAACAAAAATGTCACATTAACACATCCCAAAGCGTAGAAACAGAGAATAAACATTTTAAAAAGATTTATTCAAATTTTATGCTTTATTTGAAACTTTATTTGCTTATAAAACTTAAACATTTGCTCACGTTAATCGATTTATTTAATTGCTTTCATGATTTTATATCTTTAGCGTCGACCATCATACCTAAAATACAAAAACTGTGTCTTAAAAGCTACATTTTTTTGTTATGTTAGATATAGTCCAAAGTGTGAACCCTTCCTAAACCGCACTCACATCGGCTGGTGGAATCACCTTTTAGTAGCTTGGGACAGAGTGAAGGCAATCGTCGCCTGCCCAGTTTATCACATTACTACTGCTGCATCCTAAGACGTGTCGCACCAGCAGACATTGATAAGACCGCAGTCGTGGACGCCACATTTTTTGCCCTTGAATTTCGGAGGCTTGTCTGCGCTGTAAAGCAGGATAGATGGTGATGTGTGGCATCTCTTCCGAAAGAACAATGCTGGTGCTCGCAAAAGTGTTTCGGAGCCCGCTGTTTGTTGTACATTGTTGAAAATGGAGCTCCGCATCAGATCAGCCCTACATGTTCACATATTAATCCAACGACATCATCAGTTACAACTGCATTGGGTGATCGATCGACGATCAATGGAAACGTGTCGACTCTTCGGGTGAATGCCATTTTTGCTGTGCTAGGTCGTTGGTCTTCTCCACAAATGGCGTCATTGAGGTTCAAATGGCTCTGAGCACTATGGAATTACTTAAACCTAACTAACCTAAGGACATCACACACATCCATGCCCGAGGCAGGATTCGAACCTGCGACAGCAGCAGCAGCGCGGCGCCGGGCTGAAACCCCTAGAAGCGCTCGGCCACTCTGGCCGGCTGTCATCGAGGTGAACGGTGAACGGTGACTCAAAACGTGCAGCGCGCTAGGGACGCAGGCTGACGGGAATCGTATTATGCTATGGGAGATATTCTCCTGCACTTGTAATCGAAGACACGCTTGGAGCTGCGAACCACCTGCATCCCTTCGTGCTTCATGCCACACCCGACGGAGACGTCATGTTTCAGCAGTATAATTGTCCGTGTCTCGCAGCCAGAACTGTGCTACAGTGGTTTGCGGAGTATTATAGGGAACTTACGTTTATGTCTCGGCGATCACATCCACCTGATGTAAATCCTATGTAACTCATCCGAGTCACTATCGAGTACCACAACCCGAACGCAAATCAGTGGCTACCTATTTACGAGAATCACATGACCTGTGCTAGACATTTAATGACGCATACCTCTCAAAACGTACCAACAAACTGTCGGATTCCTGGTACACAGAATCAGTATTGAATGTATTTCTTTCCAGAGACGGAGAAACAAGCTATTAAGCAGGTGGTCATAACGACATGGTTCATCATTGTCTGTGCGGATGTATGTCACACCTCAAAAACTGAAACTGTAGACTTGCTCAATCAGTTTGTTTTCGACAATCTTCGATCAGATTGGTAATTTTTTGCAGCGGTCTGTAACTTTTGTTGTAGTATCAACTATTTTTTTACTTTAATTTTTTCTTCCCAAGTCATATACTTTACAAAGCGTGTTGTAATCGTACCTCTGTCTTCTGCATATGATTATATGCATACAGCATTATATTTAGGTGGTGATTCCTTTTCAGCTGTATGCCTTCATGTACTTCCTTCTTCCAGTTTCTTATGCGGTCTTCAAAATAAATGTTAAAGAGGATCGGTGACATACTACGTTCGTAACTGAGACCATGATTTATCACGTCGTTTATGTAAGCTTTCCTTGATCCTAAAAAATTATCGCCGCACGAGCTTCCTTTTCTAAACCCACTTTGCTCTTCTCCCAGACATGCATCTCTTACAACATCCAGGCGTCAATCGTGCTATTTCACCACTTTTTTGCCTTATTGCGTCCACATTTGAGTTAATGGAGACTAGTTTCGAACGTGTTAGATCATTTTAGAAACCATTACCGCTGTTAAAGTACATGGCTAGTGAAAATGTAAATATAAATATGAAAGTATTTACGCAGTCTTACAGCACTCTTTACAACAATACATTAACGACGGCTCCCCCTTTTTCCAAGTACACAAATTATTATGTTTCAACACAGTTGTGGCATCCTCAGTGGCTTTTCTTATTTTGCTTTCCTGAAGTACATACACACAGCTAATATTTAGATATGTGGGAGAGTCATAAAGACATCGTGTAATCCTCGGCAAGTTTTGTGACTTCGCCCACAACTAATTTACGAACGTTGGGCTAAAAGTTTTTAATTCCAGGTCATTTTCCATGTCTGTCGAGATAGTCATTTTTGGAGTTCAAAGTTCAGAGGATCTTTTCGGCTCTGATATTATGGTAGAGCTGGTCGCACATTCCGCCACTGCTGTACATGTTTACAGTGGTCTTCATGGTTGAGCTGTCCTATTTCCATCCAAAAGTGATCCTGTTCTGACGAGTTTCTGTTGCTACCACAGTATCGTTCGCTTCGTAGGACATTCTTTATGGAATCAAGTCGCAAAATCCCGTTGCACATCTGTTATAGTTTCCCCGGTGTGTGCACGTTCATGAGCCTATGCACTTGCCACAACACGTTCTTCCACACTGATGGTATTTTTGTCTGCCATCTGAAAAAAAGAAAAGACATATGAAGTATAAAAACTCACCATGACCAAAACAGCGCGATGTGACAGAATTTTCGGACCTTACCGTAGAGTAAGCAGTGGCACGGAGAGCATAGAAAGTTTAAATGTGAGGAGGCGACAACAGTTCAAAACGTATAGCTATTAATTTATGAAAGTAAGGGATGAAATAAAAGAGCTAACCGACAAGGGCCAGATGTTTGTTATTGTTATAGCTTGAGTTAAATCATAGGGAAAAACATGATGAGACACAATCATTTACATACAGGGTGGTCCATTGATCGTGACCGGGCCAAATATCTCACGAAATAAGCGTCAAACGAAGAAACTACAAAGAACGAAACTTGTCTAGCTTGAAGGGGGAAACCAGATGGCGCTATGGTTGGCCCGCTAGATGGCGCTGCCATAGCTCAACGAAATGATAGGTTCACAAAGGTACCGTATCACATTAGAACAAGCGAAATAAAATGTTCAAACGTACCTACGTTCTGTATTTTAATTTAAGAAAAAAACCTGCCTGTTACGAACTGTTAAACTAAAATTGTGGGCCAAATGTTTGTGACAATTACAGCGCCATCTATCACAAAGCTAAAAAAGTGGTCGAACTAAAACATTCATATTTATTTGCTGCTTCCTATTTAAAAAAAAAAAAAAACGCAGTTGATATCCGTTTGAACTATGGCAGAGGCTTCTAGCGGGCCAACCATAGCGCCATCTGGTTTCTCCATTCAAGCTAGAGAAGTTTGGTTCTTTGCAGTTTTTTCGTTTGATGCTTATTTCGTGAGATATTTGGCCAGGTCACTATCAATGGACCACCCAGTATAGCTGACAGTGCTTTCTAGCGGAGTGGCCGAGCGGTTCTAGGCGCTACAATCCGGAACCGCGCGACCGCTACGTTCTGAGGTTCGAATCCTGCATTGGGCAAAGATATGTGTGATGTCCTTAGGTTAGTTAGGTAGTATTTCTGAGCTCTAGGGGACTAATGACCTCAGAAGTTAAGTCCCATAGCGCTCAGAGCCATTTGAAACATTTTTTGCTTTCTATCGGTGCATAGGTAACTAATTGTTATTGTCATCTGAGGCGTTCTAAAACATATGAGATTACGTGAGCAGACTAATTATCAAAGTTTCATCAGTCGGTTCCTTCTAATTAATTCGCTACGCAGGTGAGAACGAGTCTCGAATATTAGAAACATTGTAATGAACAATTGTGATTTCGACTAGTGCTATACTTTTAACGTCGGTAATGGTTTGAAAATGAACAAATACATTCGCAACTCAACGTTAACGTGAAAGTAGCTAAGAAAGAAAACTGAAGACTTAATGAGGTTTTCTCTTATTCTATTCATGTGTAGTCCCGACAAGTATTAGTGAAGAGAGAAGCGTCATGAGACACTTTTCAGTAACAGCCCTACTACTAGAAAGCGACAACCTGTAGAGGAGAAAAGAAGCTGCCGTGTAGAGAAGTACGCAGCACGGCGGTAAAGAGAAAGCGTCGCACGGGGAACATCGGAGCGCGGTCGCAGGCATAACGGCCGGTGTGGCGTGGCACGGCTTTTCGCCGCGTGCCGCCTTTATTGCAAACAGCCGCCTCGCCGCCGGAGCATTACCGCCGCGGCTGGAGCCTCCGGAGTGTGCTGCAAATGTTTTTTCGCTCCCTTTTTTTATTGCGTCTCGGCCGAGTGGATCATTAAATTACGTGCTAATGGCGGTGGAGTGTCGCCGCTACTGCAGCGCCGCCGCGGCCAAGTCTGGAGCGAGAGTGCGTCGCGGCGTCTGCGCGGGATGAGGCAATGGGCCGCGAGAGGCGCTGCTGTCGCCCTTGCCTTCGCCGACGCCGTCGCCGTCGAGTTTATGGGGCAGACGGGGGTGCATGTCGAGCGCCTTTAAAATATGACGTCGTTATCGATCCCGTCTCCCGTAGAGCCACAGTAATGTCTCTGGGCGCAAAATGAAGGGCCGTCGTACCTGCTGGTGGTATTGTCAGTCGTTCAGCCCAAAAGGCTCCTGCTCTCTAACCCTTACTTTTAGTACAAAATTGTGTGTGTTATCGAAATGTACGTAATCTTGTCGAAGTAAAAGTTTATTTTAAAGCGCACCATAGTAACGTCCCATGGAAATAAATGAAATATTTAAGGGCCGATGCATTCAAACAGAATATAGTTTCTTCCGAAATCGATACTAATGACCTGATACAGACTAGTTCACATTGCCTTAGGCAAATCCAGTGAGAGTAGTTTAAAATGTATCATTTAATAAAAAATCTCAATCGTAAGTCACTCAAATGGTTGTGAGACGGGTGTTACGATTAATCAAGGAAAACCCCCAGTTGGGACACGTGGCCAAAATTAGTTGCTTTCTGTCGAGTTGTAATTTAAAATTTCGTTATTGATTACTTCAGCCATTAAAATTCATTTCATTAGCACTTGACCAGGAAGAGATCCAAAATAGCTAGCAGGCATGAGTGCCTTTTCAAAACAATTTACTTTATAGTTAACAGCCACGCCATTTTCTTAAAACCGGCTTTGATAAAACATTTGATAACAAATCAAAATTTTCCAAGTAGTGAAATTAAAAACTTTACCGTTAATAGCCAAGCCATTTTACTTAAAACAGACTTTGATAAAGCAATTAATAACAAAATCGAAACTTTCCCGTCCGCTGCTCGTGGTCGTGCGGTAGCGTTCTCGCTTCCCACGCCCGGGTTCCTGGGTCCGATTCCCGGCACGATCAGGTATTTTCTCTGCCTCGTGATGACTGAGTGTTGTGTGATGTCCTTAGGTTAGTTATGTTTAAGTAGTTCTAAGTTCTAGGGGACTGATGACCACAGATGTTAAGTCCCATAGTGCTCAGAGCCGAGCCAAAACTTTCCAAGGAATGAAACCAAAATACCAATTTGCATACAAATTCGCTACGGAGCATGTAGGGAGTCACTTCTTTTAAATTTTGACACAACAAGATATTCAATTACAATGGCTCGCTAACAGGGAGACAGAAGTAGCATTTTCAAAGGATGCCAAGTAGATTACAACAATCAAAGTAAAGATACACTCACCTATTACAATAAAGAACAATTTTAAAGCCACGTTATTTTAAAAAGCCCACCAATGAAAGGCAAACCTAACCTTTTTAAACAGTGGCCAAAAACAATCAGAGTAAAATACAACCATTTAACATTTTACAATAACTAACAACTTTAATACCCTGTCCTGCCACCAAAATGTCCTGGGATAGAAATAATTAACCGACCGGGTGTAAGGGCGGCCACAATGGTCTCCCGAAGGATGCTCAGGCTAGAAGCGGACTAACAGACCCACAACGCCTCACATTCAGCAATCACATCGACCTCACGAGAGGCCAGGGGAGGAGGAGGAATCAAATCAGGAACCATAATCACTGCCCAAAAATACACTTTCTCCCAGGCAGTACTAATAAGAAGTCAAAAGATCACTGCCTACTATTACACAGGCGACAGGGACAGGAAATCCGAAAGCGGGAGGCCTCAAGGCAGAAACAATGTAATCTAAAACAATAATCCCTGCCCAAAAATACACTTCCTACCGGGCAGTACTAATAAGAAGCGGAAAAGATCACTGTCTATAAATACACCGGCGACAGGGACAGGAAACCCGATCGCAGGAGGCCACAAGGCAGAAAAGACGCTTGTTGCACAAACCAAAATTCTTCAATGAACAACTAAACCTTTAACCTACTTAACTTGCACTTTATCAGAGAAACAGCAGGTGAACTCCGATGTAAGGTTTCCTCACATCCGACTGTGTCCACGTCGCCAGCGTACCAAACTGGACACAGTCACGCAGCCACGCGCTCTCTCACCGGAGCCCTCGTCTTGTCTGCACCCAAATACCACTCCTCAGGATAGGAGAGTTACTTGTCCATCATTCCCGCCTCCAGACGGACAATTTAAAGACATCCGTTGCCGCTCCCACGAAGTAGTGACTCGGAACCACAGTCGCGGCCCCCGGGTGTTCACAGCAAGAGCTTACAGCCTTGTCCCGTCAACTCGTCCCACACGTCTCGCACCGCCAGGATAGACCACGCGGCTTCTCGGAACAACAGCCAACTCTCCACAGCCACGCCACGCCGCGGTCTCATCGTACGACATTCTCTAATTCCCGATTTTAAAAACCGACCGACCGAATCGTCACCGCTAGGCAACCAACCCGCCATCCCCCCAAAGATCTTATTCCCTTACACAAGGCTAACAGGAAGCAACGACTCGAAGAGAGGGGAATCTCAACAGAATCATAAGCAGCATAACGATAAATCTGAAAGAATCAATTAACGACGGAATGGAAGGACTCGGAAGAATCTTAACAGCGCGATATACGTTGAGAGCTGACACACGGCTCAGGTTGTAATTATTGGTATCGATATAACATCGAGCCATCAACAAATGGTGTTTTTAAATGGGCGGTAGTAATGTACTACTATGCTGTATTACAAATCAAACAAACTTCTGCACACACCTAATTATTCAAGTGGACCCGTCCAGAGAGGCACTTGCAGATAAACGTACACAATCTGAAGAAAAGTATCCGAATATCCCTACGGCATGCGGAATTGGCCACTACATGTCACGAGAATGGGGTTCGTCCGTATAAAAGGAGGTGGGGAATATTGTATTGTCAGTGCACCATCAGAATGCGTCGGTCACGAAAACTCAGTGAGTTCGATTGCGGACTGTTCTCAGGGTGTCGTCCGAGTAACAGGTCCATCAGGGTTAAAAAAAAATGGTTCAGGTAGTTCTAAACAGTATGGGACTCAACATGTGAGGTCATCAGTCCCCTAGACTTAGAACTACATAAACCTAACTAACCTAAGAACACCAAACACATCCATGCCCGGGGCAGTATTTGAACCTGCGACAGTAGCAGCAACACGATTCGGGAGTGAAGCGCCTAGAACCGCTCAGTCACAGCGGCCGGCTCGACAGTATAAGCAGGGCGGATCCGGACTGAAGCGCCTCGAAACGCTCCACCACAACGGCCGGCCATCGGGGACATTTCAACTCTTCTAAGGCTCCCCAGGTCGACCTGATGATATGGCTATGAAAAAGGACCGTGCAGGAACAATCACAGCTAAAACAAGAACAAGCACACACCATGTACTGATGGACATGGACCTTTGAGCATTGCTGAGGGTGGCCGTGAAAAATAGCACGAAATCAGGGGGAAAAATCACTCGTAAGTTCCAAAGTGCTATCTATAGACCAACTAGCACAATGGTTGTGCATGGGGACTGAAAAAGAATGAGGTACAATCGTAGGTCCTCAGAAGCCACACAACTCTCTAGTCACTGCTAAGTGACGCTGAAGGAGAGGTAAGGATCGACGCCTCTCGACAATGGATGCCTGTAATTACTGATTTGTAGTGATGAATCACGCTATGCAACTGTGTTGCTCCGACGGAAGGGTCTGGGTTTGGCGAATACCTGGACAACGTCACCTGCCATCATGTGGAGTGCGAAGAATGAAGTACAGACGTGGTTGTTGTAATGGTAGGAAAAGTAAACCCTGGCAGTTTGCAAAATCTTCGTAATATTACGCGAGACCTTATAACAATAAGCAAACACTGGTCCCATCTTATATTTATTGTGCAGAGCAAATGGGTATAACCAGTGCATGTTCCTTTCTATTGTCCATAGTCCGCCCCTTCTTTCCAATGCAGACTTCACTACACGCATGTAAAAACACCTCGCACAAACGCATCTGAAGCTCATTTATATTCTAGTCCTAAGGGTTAAACTAATGTCTGTACTTTATCTATTGCTCACTCTTTCTTTCATTCAATAAAATACTGCTCAGTAGATCGACACCTTTCTGTCTTTGTTTAGTATATTAATCCATTATTAATAATCACACGTGACACTCATATAGCCTACCACACAGGTATATGAAGTCAATGCAAGGTAATACTCAATAAAAATGCCACTTTTTATCTTCCGTTATTTTTCTTAATAGACCACTAACTCTCCCCTTAACGCGTATGCTCGGATAGATTATGAAAACTACGCAACACTAATTACATGATAGATAACATATACCATTATTAATTAAGTTAATATTTCAGCAAAACCATTTTCTCAAAACAGACGCTTCCTTTTCTTTTATTTCTACCGCTCATCAGCCTTGGTACTGAGCTTCTAAAATAAATAGTAGGAAAAATTGATATCACTTACAGGCTAGTAGTGTAAGACAAAACGAATTCACTTCCCACTTCCGGTCTAATATTTATACCTCAGACTCTGTTTATAATCAACGTACAAATGCCCCATGTTAAATTTTTTTAAGTTTTACTAAATAACGAATGCTAATATAGAAAGCTTATCACCGTATCCATTACAACTGATGAGACTACTCTAACATTTGTTCCACAAATTTTCTAATATGCAATTTTCTAATACAGAGTAGCGCTTCATTTAACTGTTTTTATAAAAGTCAACATTTGCATTTCTTTCAACTATTTTTCCCTGGTTTGTATCCAGTACGTATTCCATAATTATTTCTCTTAACAGGAAAAGCCTTGATGCTACCCTCTTTGTGTATTTGTATTACTGTATCTTTTAATTACTATTACGCGAGATAAGCATCTCGACAGTTAAGTTGAAAGGAATCGGTGTACAGACATTTTTTTTAAAAGTATTATCATTGTAATTCACTAATACACTTCTTACAATAACTGGTTACCTGCTACTTCGAAGTCAAAATTGTTTCTTGTTGCCTTATCTGTATAATATTATAGTATTGTTAATTTGATATTTAATTTATCTTCGAATTATACCACTGTTGACAAAGTAATTAAGTCGGAAGCCTTGGCTTTATATTTTCTCAAGTAAGCAACTTCTTTATCTGTGTACGTTCTTGTAGAATATTTCGCCGCTGTGCACGAGAGCTAGTGTGCCCACTGCCACCGCCCCCTCCCACAAAAAAAACAAGTTGTTGATGGCCAAAGACTGTCAATACCGCCGCTTTGAAACTACATTTAACATAGGCAAACACAATTTCTCTCTTCAGACGTTGACTTCTGTTATCTTTTTATCCCACGTACTGTTTCTTCTAACTTGAGCACTCGGCACAGATATTCTTTCTAAACAGGTAATAACACCGCAGAATAAATGTATAGTTCCGCAACAGAACCGAATAGTTTAGACTTTTAGCATAGTAAGCAAATGATTCGTCTCTACGCACGCGCTGCAGTTTCCGAACAAACAGCCCCTATTAAGCCATTCATAAACCACTCCTCACTGTGAGAGTGTGCCAGACCACTATTCCAACACAGCCGGAACACAACATCGGACTCAATACTGATTAATAACTCCTCACTGATCTATATCCTCAAACAACAATTTATTCATTCATGAATAACAATATCTAAAGGTAATCCCCTGCGATTCAACTGTCTTTTTACGCCCTGTAATTACTAAAATACTATATAAGACGCCCACCTACTGCTTAATACCGATTCGAAGTCGAGTCAGAACATAGAAACTTAAAGTACAGGGTCTTAGCTAATCTCTGCAAAATTAGCACCAAACATCGCTATCAACATGGCATTAACTGTAAGACCAGCATTCTCGCTGACTTACACCTTCAGACTTCACGTTCAACTAGGGTCAGGTTATCTGCACCGATGGGGAAAAGAGAAGGAATTGTGCAACAACTGTTATGCGTGTTTCTTCATCTGAAAGATTATGTCTATCCAATTTTACACCAGTCGTTTAAGAGTGACATTAGTTGTGCCATTATGAGGATATAAATCAACGTTGCTTTAAATGTACGCTGTAACGATCGTGAGCGTTAGTTACCTTTGAGGGTGGACGTGGTGAGTTGATGTTAGTCAAAAATGCCTTTAAGGCGACAAAGACGCAGTTACTAGCACCTAACGGAGTTTGAACGAGGGCCTGTAATAGGATCACAAGAAGCCTGATGTTCGTTCTGCCACATTTCAGGAAGCCTTGGCAGAAATGTAGCCACTGTATATTATTGCTGGCAGCGGTCGCAAAGAGACGGAGATGCGGACGGCCCCGTGGCACTACCGAGAAGGAAGACTGTCGTGTTCGGCGTAGCTCTGGAGTATCGTACTGCTCCTGCAGCAGGAATATGAGCAGCCATTGGCACCACAGTGGCACAACGAACTGTTACAAATCTGTTATTTCAAGAACAGCCCCGAGCCAGATGTCCTATAGCGCCCATTCCACTTATCCCAAATCACCGCCATTTGCGACTTCAGTCGTGTCAAGCGAGAGCTCTTTGGAGGGGAGGCTGAAGTGTGTTTTCTGACGAAAACTGGTTCTGCCTCGCTGTCAGTGATGGCACTGTGTTGGTTAGGAGGAGATAAGCTGAGGGCATGCAACCAATCTCTCTGTGGGCTGGACACGCTGGAATTGCACCTCGAGCTATACTCTGAGGTGCTATTTTGTTTGACACACTAGGAGCACTGTGGTGGTTATTCCACGCACCCTGACAGCAAATTTGTCCATCAGTCTGGTGATTCGAGCTGTTGTGCCGCCATTCATGAACAATATTCCAGGAGTTTTTTCCAACAGGGCACCGCTAGCCTACATACCGGTTTTCTACCCCTGCATACTCTACAGAATGTCGAAATGTTGCCAGAGCATGCTCGATCTCTAGATATGTCTCCAATCGAGAACGTATGGGACAACAACTCCATCGTCATCCACAACCACCATAAACGTCCCTATACTAGTCGATCAAGCGCCATAGGTATGGAACTCCATCCAACAAACAGAGATCCGGCACCTGTACAATACAACGCATGCACGTTTGCATGCTTGCATTCAACATTCTGCGGTTGCACCGGCTGTTACTCTTCCGGAAATTCACTTTTGCAATATCTTATCTCGCGCGTACATTAATTAACCTGTGATCTTTTAATGTTACTCATTTCAAATGTTACCTAGGCAAAAGTATTCCCGAAATTTCATTACTCTACATTAACAACGTTTTGGTGCTGCGATATTTTTCCCGTTAGTTTGTCTCCTAACTAACTCCAGCTGCATTCCGACCAATGCTGTACTTACTATTAATCCCATATGAAACTATTGAGGGACTATTTTAGCCAAAGTTCAGTTTGGAAACTTTTTTGTAATAATTTGAGGCAAGACGTTTGCCCATAACGTCCCAAGCCAAATTTTTGGCACGTTACTTTGTGTTATCGTATGGCGGTTTTTTTCATGTTTATAGTGTAGTTTCCTTATTGCGCTTAAGCAGACGCTAAATGCGGAAGGTTGTAGACACATTCTACAGCATTGGGCACTGCGTAGAATAGAGAAACAGTTCGGAGACGACAGCTGCTTGTAAGAGCATCAGAATGCATCCTGCAGTAAAATACCACCTGTGATCGAATGCTTTGCGGACACAAACATTCCTGAAGTTGACTAGTCTGCACATGTCCCTTGCTGGAAGCAGCCACACCAATCAGACATCAGTCATTATGGAACGATCACACAAGACAAATGCTAGGCTGAGAGCTATAAGCAGAAAGTTCGATAGGCACTCGATTACTGATCGTCATTCTGGGACCAGTATCAAACAGGTTTAATAAAAAGCTCGTTTCGTCACTAGTTCGCTAGGGAGAGGAAAGCAAATTCTCAGTTTAATGCTCTATCAACAGCCCGGTCAGAGACAGCGCACAAACTTGGATAACTAAAGGATGGGAAATGAAACGGGGCGTGCCATTTTCAAAGGACCGTCCCAGCGCTTGTCTGGGGTGACTTAGGGAAACAACCGAAAACTTAAATCAGGAAGGCTGGACGGGGATCTGAACCATCGTCCTCACGAATGCGCCTTCGCTTTGGAGGCGCGATAACACCATGGTGACGCTCATCGAATTACAGTGGTAGATGCTGCAATAGAGGCGTTACACTTCAAGTTATAGTTTATCATTAAAATTCCAAGAGTTTACGTCTCTAGAACGGTCAACTAGTATTTACTGATGAGCCAAACCGTCAAGACTACCTATGTTACCGCGTGTTGGTCAACCCCGAACGCAATAAAGCAATAAAAAAATGCCTTACAATAACTGAGTAACATGGACTTCGGAATTACACCGATGGAAAAAAAATATACGCCCTCTTACACGTTTCCAATTCACTAAAGATTTAATGTTGCAACAATGCACATTGAGTAGATGAAATGGACTGGTGACCTCAGAAGTTAAGTCCCATAGTGCTCAGAGATATTTGAGTTCATGAAATGACTGCATTTATAGCCCAGCAACACAGGTGTCTCTGAGGTACCACGTATGGACCTATGCTGAAAAAGCAATATTAGCGTGTGGTGTAGCACTCAGAGACAGCAATTCAGGAGGGGACTCTGACATCCAGCCGGTTGCATAGATGGCGAATACCGTCCTTGGATACGTACGTCACGCCTGCTCAACCTGTTCACGCAGTTCTATAAGAGTTGTTGGTTGACGAGTCGCACGAGTAGCTTCTCGTCCCATCATATCAGACAAGTCTGGAGATCGTGCTGGCCAGGAAAAATTGCTACACGTCTTTCAGAGAACGCTGAAATTCACAGGCAGTATGTGCACGAGCATTATCCTATTGGAAAAACTCATCAGCTTCCTCTTGTAAGAATAGTAAAAGGAGGAGTATAACAAAATTGTACACGAACTGGGCCCTGCTTAGCAAACCCTCCCCCCCCCCCCCCCTCCCGGAAGCACCAAAGGTGAACGAGAGCTGTAGCTTATCGCGTGCCAGACCATAAGGCCTGGGACGGGACCAGTGGGTCTTGGACGAATGCTCTCTGCGAGATAGCGCCCACGAGGTCTGCGCTGTATATGCAGTCTACGTTGTACACGGAAACGATCATCACTTGCCAGCAGGTAGAATCTGCTTTCATCGGTGTAGACCACGACGCACCGTTCCATCTTCCAAGCGATCCTCTGACAGCACAAGTCGAGCCGTGCAAATCAGTCTGTGAAGTGAGTGGAAGACGAGCTAGAGAGGTGTGTGACCGTAGACCCACTGCTTCAGACGATTACATTGCACTGATCTTTCCGGCTGTGAAGATTCGTTATTAAAATGACTCTAAGCACTATGGGATTTAACATCTGAGATCATTACTCCCTTAGACTTAGAACTACTTAAACCTAACTAACCTAAGGACATCACACACATCCATGCCAGAGGCAGGATTCGAACCTGCGACCGCTGCAGCAAAGCGGTTCAGGACTGAAGCGCCTAGAGCCGCTCGGCCACAGCAGCCGGCGATTCCTTATTAAACGGTAGACACAAGTGACGATGTGGTAGCTATGCCGCTACCCTATCTGTTGGCGGACGACGCGTTATCAGTACATCTCGTATCCGCCAGGGGCATGTGCCGTCGTCGGAACAAAATAGACGCCGTCTTTTCAGGTCCACCAATTTTTTTCTGGGAGCGTACGTAGCACAAGATTCTACGCAAGCAATACCCGTAAATGACGGGCTGATGGTCTGCGGGCGCACAGCTTGCGGCCAGTATCGACTCAAATGTGTTCTACAAGTGTACAGATCTCACAGATTTGGAGGTCAGGAAATCAACGCGAGTTCACTGTCACGCCCGTCAAACCACGCTAGCTCGATCCGGGCCATGTGGCATTAGCAGTTATCTAGCTGCAAAACGCCATTATCATTTGGAAGACATTAAACATTAAGTAAGGAGCGAAGGAAAGGAGATTGTAGTTTAAAGTTCCATCGACAACGATACTGATAAAGACGGAGCACAAGCTCGGATTAAGAATTGGATGGGGAAGGAAATCGGCAGTGTACTTTGGAAAGGAACCATCCCAGTGTACAGGATGGCAGCCAGTCAAGGATATTTTAGGGGATTAATTTAAGAAATTTTTTTTCAAAGGCCCAGTGGAATCTTTACAAGTTTTCTCCCAGAGTAATTCACGTCATGTCTACGTGACACAAGTAGTTTGTCTTACAAAACCAAGGAAGTTCTGTCCAGTTAAAGCTGCTGACAAGAGACGCCTTGAACCCTCTGCTGAAACTGCTAGCGAATTCACGCCATTGGTTTTAGCCAATAGCTTTCGTGGGATACCGATTGGACGCTGGAGTGTTCTGAGTTGCAGAACACCGTTGCTTCTCTCTCTTGTAATCCAGACCTCGAGCAGAACAGACGTCTTTTCGGAAGGCAGAGCCTCTGGCTCTGCTTTTCACGCCCGGCCACCGTTAACATGAATCGCTTCCCCTTTCGTTGCCCACTTCATTTAATTGTTCGATCTCCTAGACTGGCCTAAACCTGCTAACTTCCAAACCTAGGCGCGCCTTTTGTACTCCGTATATTGAAATATATTCTCTTTATTGTAATTAATTCCCTGTTTTGTCATGTAATGGCAGCCCTGGATGCCCACTGACCACACCTTGTCGTCACGAGGCATATGTAACAACCGCCTCCCCTCTTTCCCATACCCTGTATACATTTACATTTGGCGTCAGAAGTGCCCAAATAGAGTCTAAATGTGGTGCCAGAAGTGGGATCATATACATTTACACTAGGTTTTTCCTGGAGCGATTTGAGGAAATCACGGATTACATAAATATGGATGTCCGTACAAGGGTTTTAACCATCGCCATTGTCAACGCGACACCTGTGTACTAACTACCATGCTACATTGCTCAGTCAAACACTGAGGGATGTAGGTGGTCTACAGTAATGTTTATGTGAATCAAAGCTCTTATGATGTTTTCGACTACTAGCAAAGGTCTCATGGAAGCCCAAATGAATGTCCCCCATTGCATAGTAACACGACCGCCAGCCCGCACCAGTAGCTTGGTACACGTTTCGAGTAACCATTTACCTCGATGACGTAGACTACGACAATCGACCTGGAGTAATAAGCAACGCGGTTTATCTGCTACGGCAACAGGTCTACATTGACTCAGGGTCCAATGAGTATTATCCGATATGACTTCAGCCGTAATCGATGGTCTTGGGTCAACGTGAGAGCAGGTGAGACTCATATGCTGCAAAGACTCGTGTTGAACAACGTGCACTTAGCGAGGTGTTCGGATATCTTGTGCGTGGGCCACAACTGTCTCGACATATTTACCACTTATTCTTCCAGCTATCCGCTTTACTGAGCGTATAAGACCCCGACATCCACGTCCTAAGATGAGGCGTCGACGTTCAACATTTTGTCGCCTAGACATGGTATCACTGTCATTTACTCGTTTTCTACATTATATGTTCACGACAGCAGTTTGCGAAAGTTCGACCACGTTCCGCCGTTTCCGAGAAACTCGTTCCCAGGCGCCGACCCTTTACAGTGTGCCATTTCTCAATGTCACTTACGTTAGCGAATTTCCCATTGCTTTCACTAGAATGATTTTCCATTTCCCAATCGCCTGTTCCCTACTTATACACTCTCTCCACCGTACCACTTGTCCACAGTGTCACTATTCGGGATTATATCTCGCGATGTGCTTTTGTCAAACGGCCGACCGGCGCGGCCGAGCGGTTCTAGGCACTTCATTCTGGAACCGCGCGACCGCTTCGGTCGCAGGTTCGAGTCCTGCCTCGGGCATACATGTGTGTGACGTCCTTAGGTTAGTTAGATTTGAGTAGTACTAAGTCTAGGGGACTGATGAGCTCAAATGTTAAGTCCCTTAGCCCTCGGAGCCATTTGAACCATTTTTGTCAAACGTTTCGTCCCATCAGTGCATTGTTTCACGCTACGCTTATCTCGCATAAAGGCAATGAAGGGAAAATTAGAGATCCGAGGTTCCTCTCACGCTTACCAACTATTTGTGCTTCCCGCGCACCATTCGTGACTCGAAGAGGAAAAGGAGGGAGGTGACTGTGGCGTTCAAAGAACCACCCGCCAAGGTGGCTTGTCGAGTATAATTTGTAAATGTAGATGTACCAGAAGTACTCTACATCAACCACGTAAGGTGGCTTACGGAGAATGCTGTAGATGCACACGATATTTTAGCTTCAAATATTGACGTTTGTCTCAACTAATGTTTAATGGGCACCATAACTTGTAATACTTGTTGGGAATGTGTATCTTCCGATCATTTAGTCTGTTAGGTATCGCTGATAATTTTTGCTTTATGTAAATAAGAGATAGGAGAAACATTGCCTAGGGAACCATTGCCTATTCACGTATATAGACAGACGCATAGACTGAAAATTTGTACCAAGGCCAGGAATCTAAGCCGGGTCTCGTGCTTACTATGCAGTGCGTTAGCCACAAAGCCACCTCGTCACAGGTGTTCCGACAAGTGCATGGATTACCCTGGTACGCATCCCTCCTTGATCCAAATTCTCACTGCCGCGCCAGTCTTCTTTCAGTCCCCCCTTAAACACGAACAGAATTGCCGAGGCTGCCCTTGTTCTCGAATGGCATCCCAGAATTGAATGTAAACGGGGGATTTTCACTCGCTGCTTCAGTGTATATGCATAAAATCATATTTGTGTGAGACCAGTAATGTCCCTGAAATTGTTTTATTTATTTTTTTAATTTCCTGCAACTGGGATTCAGGCTGGATCCTCCATTTGCGTTCTATGCTGAGGAAGTGCTCCTGAACATTGAGCGCTTCGGCAATAGTAATCATGTGTAAGAGGGAATTTAAAGTAGACAGGGGGCGGCAGTGAGAATTTTGGTCGAGGAGGGAGACGTGCCAGTGTAATCCGTGCAGTTGTGCGATCCGCTGCGCCAAGGTGGCTTAGTGGGTAACACACCTGCCGAGTAAGCAGGAGACCTAGGTTCGATTCCCGACCATGGTACAAATTTTCAATCTCTGATTCAGTTTACAAATGTAAAATCATATCTGTATGAGACCAGTAAAATCTCTGAAATTCAGTTCAATTGCCTATTCATTTAAACTGAATGTTTTTTACATCGGCGTTCGGTGCTGTCCTCTCAGCATATTTCTCTTCAAGAATAAGCTCCATAATGTGTAACTTTACAGTGATTGGTGACTAGAGTAGTTCGTCTTAGTCCTTCTATATTGTGGCTCAGTAACTTCCACTCGAATTTTATTCTCGAACCTGACTTGTGGCGTGAACTGACGGTACGCAACGAACTTCCCGCTCTTCTTAACATTCTGAGTACCAGTGGTTTCTGAACGAAACCATAGTTTTTTTAAACTAAGAGTGCCCTTAGGAAGCAACCACGGATGCCGTTGCAAGATAGAAACTTCTAGTGGTATACTGAAGTTGTCCCACGAATGTAGTGAATAACGTAGATTTTAGTTTTTACTGCTGCTTTTCTGAGCGGTCCCCTGGGCAAATATATAGATTTGATGCAAAATTTATTAAAATTTAGGCCCATTTTTGCTTCTTTTTTAGGAGTTCAATCTGTTTTAGACGTGATGAGCTCTTGGAAGTTTCGAGATGTGGGATTGTGTCTGAGAAAACTACCAGTTTTTGGTTTCAATATGTCACTTGAAATGATGGGTGATTGAAAACTCTACTCCCTAGTGGTTCCAAAGAAAAAATGACTGTTTTCTTTTTCCAACTTCTTCTCCATTTTTTTCTGACCTTGATTTTAACGTTGAATTCTGTGAAAAATTTTAAAATTATATTCTAAAGTGTAACCACCTCCTAAAAACAAATGAGTGTTTAGTTTATTGTATTCATTTTTGTATTCATTGCTTACTATGATAAAAAAGTCTAATTATCTGAGCAAATTTTTTTGTCGGACGCCAAAGGTTAAAAAGTACGCTTCGTGATTGGTCGAATAAAAATCAGTGCAGGACACTGGAAAGTTTCAGGCCTTTTCTGTTTGAGCTTTGTCCGACAAACTTCGATGAGATCGACTTATCTCATTTTTCATGATCTGCTGACATCCAAGATACTGTGCGAGCGATATGAATGAATGCCAGCCAGGGAAGACGTTAGTAGTTTCAGAATGTGGCACGATTATTAGAATCTCTGCCAGTATCGCGAAACTGGTTTCTAAGCATTTTTCATTCAGTTGTGATTGAATTACCTGATGGTTGCGTACTTTTCTCTACGCTTGACCTGTCTAACTGGTATAAATAGAGTGTTTTAGAGATTATGATGTTCCCAAGTACAATCCCTGTAATGATTCTGTACCGATACTGACATCTGTTGGAAATCCAGCCCCTTAAAGAACGGTAGATATGACTTTGACGAGTGATTTGAAATCTCACCGAAAGTAATTCAGTTCGTGTTCTTCCTCTTGCGTGGATTTCGCCGTCTTCGCACATTCTCTATAAGACAGCTAATAATGGGAATGTCTGTTTGTGGAATGCTTAGAGAAGTTTGTTTTAATCCATTTCCTGGCCCGTTGTGTGAAATCATAATCCAGATTCCGTTATGCTCTTGATGAAGTTTAATGAGTCATAATCTTTTAACGATTTCATGCGACATAGGACGTGAGTGGAATTAGACAGTAGAAAGACTATGCCTGATTCCAAAAGAAGCACTGTAGCTGCCAATAAGTTCATGGGATACGCAAGTAAAAGTAGGTCTGATAAACAACAAATAACATAAATTAAATTATAAACGAGAAATGTTGACCTTTTAATTATTCATGAAAAGAGCTACTGCGGTATCCGCCTATGCCTAACTTATATGCGCAATGTATCTTAAATAAAAATTACTTGCAATGACAAAAACGCTACAGACGTTTGTTGCATCAAACTTAAACCACGATTAAGGTCTCGTCATCTTCTGTTGGACCGTGTATTCGTAGAAGTGTATGGGATTGTAGATCTGCTTTGATGCAAAGTACTTTCGTTTCGTTTGTTCTTCAAACTAGTTTCAGCGAAAATATGGCCGTCATCAGTGTGTTTATTTACTCTTAAACATACGAAATTAGCATCATTACAAAAACGTTATTACATGTGTTTGTTTGCTTGCACACAATGTATTATGTGAATAGTTTTATAATAGCTTTGTACGTTTGAGTCACTGCTTGATTTCTACACTGAAGAGCGAAAGAAACTGGTACACCAGCCTAATATTGTTTAGGGCCTCTGTGAGTATGCAGTAGTGCAGCAGCACGACGTGGCATGGACTCGAATGATGTCTGAAGTGGTGCTGGATGGAAATGACACCATGAATCCTGCACGGCTGTCCATTAATCCGTAAGAGTACAAGGGGTGGAGGTCTCTTCTGAGCAGCACATTGCATGGCATCCCACATATGCTCAATAACGTTCATGTCTGGGGAATTTGGTAGCCAGCGGAAATGTTTAAACTCCTAAGAGGGTTCCTGGAAACACTCTGTATTAATTTTGGACGTTTTAGGTGTCGCATTTTCCTACTGGAAATGACCAAATCCGTCGGAATGCACAATGGACATGAATGGGTCCAGGTGATCATACAGGATGCTTACGTAGGTGTCACCTGTCAGAATCGGATCTAGACGTGTCAGGGGACCCATATCACTAGAAATGCACACGCCCCGCACCATTACAGAGCCGCCATCAGCTTGAACACTTCCCTGTTGACATGCAAGGTCCACGGATTCATGAGATTGTCTCCATATCCGTACACTTGATCCGCTCGATACAATTTGAAATGAGACTCTTCCGACCAGGCAACATATTTCCAGTCATCAACAGTTTCGGTGCTGACTGGCCCAAGCGAGTCATAAAGGTTTGTGTGCTGGAGTCATCAAGGGTGCACGAGTGGGTCTTCGGCTCCGAAAGCCCCTATTGATTATGTTTCGTTGAATGATTCGCATGCTGACACTTGTTGATGGTCCATCACTGAAAACTGCAGCAATTTGTGGAGAGGCTTCGTTTCTGTCATGCTCAACGATTCACTTCAGTCGTCGTTGGTCCCGTTATTGCAGGATGTCTTTACGGCCGCGACGATGTCGGAGTTTGATGTTTTGCCGGATCCCTTATATTCACGGTACACTCGTGAAATGGTCGTACGGAAAAATCCCCACTTCATTGCTACTTCGGAAATGATGTGTCCCATCACTCGTGCGACGACTATACACCACGTTCAAACTCACTTAAATCTTGATAACCTGCATTGTAGCAGCAATAACTGATCTCGCAAATGCGCCACATACTTGTTATCTTATATAGGCGTGGCCAACTGAGCGCTGTATTCTGCCTGTTTACATATTTCTGTATTTGAATACGCATGCCTATACCAGTTTCTTCGGCGCTTCAGTGTATATTTGTAGCCAATTTTGTCGTTTTTTATTTCGCAACACAACGTCTCATCTGCAACGGTACAAGCGGCTGTTATTAGCAAAGATGAAAATGTGAATTTAGATAAGTCACTTTTATGCTAATGAGGCCTGGGTTAATGTTGCGGATATATTTTATAAAGAGGCACAAATCTGATACGTTGCACTGGCGAAGAAGGTAATTCTCGGCCTGTGCTACAACAGAGACAGTTAGAGTGAAGTGGTGGCTATTGACGTAGCTGTGGCAGACGCTGCGGTGCGTGCGAAGCTGCCGAAATGTGAGTGTGCGCGCACGCTCGCGGTATACAACAACCAGCCGGCGAGAGCTATTGCAGGAATGAAGCGAGCGCTCCCCGGGGCCAGAGGTCTCCGTCCTGTGTGACTCTGGCCTCGGCTCGCCGCGGCTCCCTCCATGACAAATGGACGGCCCTCTGCCTAGATGCCCCGAGGCTTCGCGCGTTCCCTTTGACAGCTCCATTCCCGCACCTAATTTTGGAGGCCCTTTACGCTTTTCCCAGTGGAGCATTCCTCTTCCCATTCAACTGGCACACACACGCGCACTCACATTAAACGCGTGACAGTGGAAGAAATATGAAAAATTACGCTCAGCTGCGTCGAAGGGCTCCGGCGGTATAGGAATTGCCTCTGTACTCCACACCGCGTGCCCTTCCTGTAAAGTTCTCTCGTGGCATGAGGTAGATCGTACCGATAACGGATGAAGCTCCATCTGGACGGTCTTAATTTCTCGCTAGATTCGGCGATGTGTAAATACCAGTTCACCGCTCACTGATTGTTCTCTGGTGGGATAGCGAGAACGTTTTAGAAGTATTTTTCAATTCAATTTTTTTTCATACGCTTCTAAGTAATTTCTGTCATTGAGGCGATATCTGGCTAAGTTTTAGTAAACTGCTGTTGAAATACCAAACTCCGTTATCACTCGATATTCATGGTTTTCTAATGCTTAGCTATCGTTTGTGTTATTAGAACATTCGAGAATTTGCAATAATACTTCCTCTTTCCAACATAGCTGACATAAAAATATTTTAACCATCATATATTTTTTGCTTTACACTGATTTTCTTTTGTCCTTGCTACCTACTATTTCAGGTTTTGCGTTAAATCAACGTAATGAATAGTGTGGCTTTTCATGCTTTCCCGGCGGATCTGCCGCAAATACACTTCTCGGATTTGCCGCCTGATCGTACTGTGTAAATCACACAAAATTTCAGCTACACAACTGCTCGACCTCTTCTGGTGGTGAAAGTTTCAGCTGTCACTGCTGCAAAGTAGTTGCATGGATGAAATATGCGATTTACACAATACGATCCGGCGACAAACCCTAGAAGTGTATTCGTTATGAATAGTATCTGTATACAGGCATCAGCTGCACTTGCCGCGTGGTTTAAGGCGCCATGTCAAGGACTGCGCGGCGCCTCCCGCCGGAGGTTCGAGTCTTCCCTCGGGCATGGGTGCATATGTTGTTCTTAGCATAAGTAGTGTGTAAGTGTAGGGAGTGATGAGATAATCAGTTTGGCCCCTTAGGAATTAACATACATGTGAACTTTTTAAGTACCCTCCTCAACATTTTCATACTCTCTCGCTTGCTACAAGATAATTATTAGTCCTACAGAAAAAAATACATGATCGTCTTGTTGTGACCCTAATGCAGTTAAGTTTCGTGCCAGTATTCATTTTCGATAGAGGACACAGCTTCGAATTATTCAACAAAAACATACAAAAGTGATGTTCATAAGCGTTTTTCTTCTATAACTCAGAAACATCCCAGTACAGAATTTAACTGCATTAAGTTTCCCACAGAAAGGTCCAGTTCGTTTTTTTTTCCTGTAGGATTAATAGTTTGAAAGTAGTGAGCAATAGAATATGAAAACTTTGCGTGTAGTTTATGAAAGTGTTGCGGGTTACATAAAACACATAGACAGAGCCAAACGAATCACCCTATATGTCTGGTGTATATTTTTCCAAGTACACTGCAGAGTATGGCAGAGAAACTGGCCGATTTTGATACAGCGAGACAGGTCGAGGATTATACTGTAAACATTTTAGGTCACAACAACAAAACCCTCTCGTTCTGTCATTTCATGCACTGTTCATGTGTTGAAAATGATGTCTTGTAGGTGGCCAACATCGATACTTTGACATTCAGGTAGTCTGCGATGTAAATCGTTCAAGATACGTTCAAGCATCTGTACAGGAAGTTTTCAGGTTTCTGCACTAACGGGGTCTTTCACTTCCGCAACTGCGTGTAGACGTGTGGCATGTACCCAGTGTTTCAGGAGCCCCCCCCCCCCCCCCAGGAAGAAGTAATAACAGACTGTTAAGTCGGAAGATATAGGAGCCGGCAAAATGTCCCCACTCTTGAAATGATGTGGTTAACAATCTGCACACTGATTCCATTGAAATTCGTGCAAGAAACTGTTCAATTTCAGGTGCAAAGAATGTGTTACCGTGGCAGCAAACCGCGGAGGCGATCTGATATGACTAAGGTTGCTCGTCTCTGTTTATGCTCAAAACAGAAAGGGCCGCTTATACTCACTGAAGTGACCACGCATCACACTGTGACTTTCTGACTGTGTAAGGGGTTTCGATGCGTCCGTGAGGATTATCCTAGCACCTGTGGCGGTAGTTCCGTTTTTTAACGTAACCACTGAAAGAAAAGTGAACCTCGTCACTTATCCATAGCAAATTTTAGTCAATAATTCAACAGACAGAATAGTACGCTTCTCATAATCACTTTCATTTAATTCTTGCACAACATCTATCTCCTAGGGTTGCAACTTTAAATCATTCCATAAAATTGAGTACACACTGCGACTGGACGTTCCTATTACTGCGGCAATTTGTATTACAGAACGGTTCGGACAGATGATTGCAACATTTTACACCTTGTCTATTCGTTCCAGTGAGCGACAATATCTGGTCCTTCCTGGCAGTTTCACCTTCTTGCCTGTTGTTCCAAGGTGCATGTGGCGATGGTACAGGATCACTCCGTCTAACGCTGGAAAGACGAGAAGTGAGCGACAATATCTGGTCCTTCCTGGCAGTTTCACCTTTTTTCCTGTTGTTCCAAGGTGCATGTGGCGATGGTACAGGATCACTCCGTCTAAGACTGGAAAGACGAGAAGTGAGCGACAATATCTGGTCCTTCCTGGCAGTTTCACCTTCTTTCCTGTTGTTCCAAGGTGCATGTGACGATGTTACAGGATCACTCGGTCTAAGGCTGAAAAGACGAGAAGTGAGCGACAATATCTGGTCCTTCCTGGCAGTTTCACCTTCTTGCCTGTTGTTGCAAGGTGCATGTGGCGATGGTACAGGATCACCCCGTCTAAGGCTGGAAAGACGAGAAGTGAGCGACAATATCTGGTCCTTCCTGGTAGTTTCACCTTTTTTCCTGTTGTTCCAAGGTGCATGTGGCGATGGTACAGGATCACTCCGTCTAAGGCTGAAAAGACGAGAAGTGAGCGACAATATCTGGTCCTTCCTGGCAGTTTCACCTTTTTTCCTGTTGTTCCAAGGTGCATGTGGCGATGGCACAGGATCACTCCGACTAAGGCTTGAAAGACGAGAAGTGAGCGACAATATCTGGTCCTTCCTGGCAGTTTCACCTTTTTTCCTGTTGTTCCAAGGTGCATGTGGCGATGGTACAGGATCACCCCGTCTAAGGCTGAAAAGACGAGAAGTGAGCGATAATATCTGGTCCTTCCTGGCAGTTTCACGTTCTTTCCTGTTGTTCCAAGGTGCATGTGGCGATGGTACAGGATCACTCCGTCTAAGGCTGAAAAGACGAGAAGTGAGCGACAATATCTGGTCCTTCCTGGCAGTTTCACCTTCTTTCCTGTTGTTCCAAGGTGCATGTGGTGATGTTACAGGATCACTCCGTCTAAGGCTGAAAAGACGAGAAGTGAGCGACAATATCTGGTCCTTCCTGGCAGTTTCACCTTTTTTCCTGTTGTTCCAAGGTGCATGTGGCGATGGTACAGGATCACTCCGTCTAAGGCTGGAAAGACGAGAAGTGAGCGACAATATCTGGTCCTTCCTGGCAGTTTCACGTTCTTTCCTGTTGTTCCAAGGTGCATGTGGCGATGGTACAGGATCACTCCGTCTAAGGCTGAAAAGACGAGAAATGAGCGACAATATCTGGTCCTTACTGGCAGTTTCACGTTCTTTCCTGTTGTTCCAAGGTGCATGTGGCGATGGTACAGGATCACTCCGTCTAAGACTGGAAAGACGAGAAGTGAGCGACAATATCTGGTCCTTCCTGGCAGTTTCACCTTCTTTCCTGTTGTTCCAAGGTGCATGTGGCGATGGTACAGGATCACTCCGTCTAACGCTGGAAAGACGAGAAGTGAGCGACAATATCTGGTCCTTCCTGGCAGTTTCACCTTTTTTCCTGTTGTTCCAAGGTGCATGTGGCGATGTTACAGGATCACTCCGTCTAATTCTGAAAAGACGAGAAGTGAGCGACAATATCTGGTCCTTCCTGGCTGTTTCACCTTCTTTCCTGTTGTTCCAAGGTGCATGTGGCGATGGTACAGGATCACTCTGTCTAAGGCTGGAAAGACGAGAAGTGAGCGACAATATCTGGTCCTTGCTGGTAGTTTCACCTTTTTTCCTGTTGTTCCAAGGTGCATGTGGCGATGGTACAGGATCACTCCGTCTAAGGCTGAAAAGACGAGTAGTGAGCGACAATATCTGGTCCTTCCTGGCAGTTTCACCTTCTTTCCTGTTGTTCCAAGGTGCATGAGGCGATGGCACAGGATCACTCCGTCTAAGGCTTGAAAGAAGAGAAGTGAGCGACAATATCTGGTCCTTCCTGGCAGTTTCACGTACTTTCCTGTTGTTCCAAGGTGCATGTGGCGATGGTACAGGATCACCCCGTCTAAGGCTGAAAAGACGAGAAGTGAGCGACAATATCTGGTTCTTCCTGGCAGTTTCACCTTCTTGCCTGTTGTTCCAAGGTGCATGTGGCGATGGTACAGGATCACTCCGTCTAAGGCTGAAAAGACGAGAAGTGAGCGACAATATCTGGTCCTTCCTGGCAGTTTCACCTACTTTCCTGTTGTTCCAAGGTGCATGTGGTGATGTTACAGGATCACTCCGTCTAAGGCTGAAAAGACGAGAAGTGAGCGACAATATCTGGTCCTTCCTGGCAGTTTCACCTTTTTTCCTGTTGTTCCAAGGTGCATGTGGCGATGGTACAGGATCACTCCGTCTAAGGCTGGAAAGACGAGAAGTGAGCGACAATATCTGGTCCTTCCTGGCAGTTTCACCTTCTTGCCTGTTGTTCCAAGGTGCATGTGGCGATGGTACAGGATCGCTCCGTCTAAGGCTGAAAAGACGAGAAGTGAGCGACAATATCTGGTCCTTCCTGGCAGTTTCACGTACTTTCCTGTTGTTCCAAGGTGCATGTGGCGATGGTACAGGATCACTCCGTCTAAGGCTGGAAAGACGAGAAGTGAGCGACATTATCTGGTCCTTCCTGGCAGTTTCACCTTCTTGCCTGTTGTTCCAAGGTGCATGTGGCGATGGTACAGGATCACTCCGTCTAAGGCTGAAAAGACGAGAAGTGAGCGACAATATCTGGTCCTTCCTGGCAGTTTCACCTTTTTTCCTGTTGTTCCAAGGTGCATGTGGCGATGGTACAGGATCACTCCGTCTAAGACTGGAAAGACGAGAAGTGAGCGACAATATCTGGTCCTTCCTGGCAGTTTCACCTTCTTTCCTGTTGTTCCAAGGTGCATGTGACGATGTTACAGGATCACTCGGTCTAAGGCTGAAAAGACGAGAAGTGAGCGACAATATCTGGTCCTTCCTGGCAGTTTCACCTTCTTGCCTGTTGTTGCAAGGTGCATGTGGCGATGGTACAGGATCACCCCGTCTAAGGCTGGAAAGACGAGAAGTGAGCGACAATATCTGGTCCTTCCTGGTAGTTTCACCTTTTTTCCTGTTGTTCCAAGGTGCATGTGGCGATGGTACAGGATCACTCCGTCTAAGGCTGAAAAGACGAGAAGTGAGCGACAATATCTGGTCCTTCCTGGCAGTTTCACCTTTTTTCCTGTTGTTCCAAGGTGCATGTGGCGATGGCACAGGATCACTCCGACTAAGGCTTGAAAGACGAGAAGTGAGCGACAATATCTGGTCCTTCCTGGCAGTTTCACCTTTTTTCCTGTTGTTCCAAGGTGCATGTGGCGATGGTACAGGATCACCCCGTCTAAGGCTGAAAAGACGAGAAGTGAGCGATAATATCTGGTCCTTCCTGGCAGTTTCACGTTCTTTCCTGTTGTTCCAAGGTGCATGTGGCGATGGTACAGGATCACTCCGTCTAAGGCTGAAAAGACGAGAAGTGAGCGACAATATCTGGTCCTTCCTGGCAGTTTCACCTTCTTTCCTGTTGTTCCAAGGTGCATGTGGTGATGTTACAGGATCACTCCGTCTAAGGCTGAAAAGACGAGAAGTGAGCGACAATATCTGGTCCTTCCTGGCAGTTTCACCTTTTTTCCTGTTGTTCCAAGGTGCATGTGGCGATGGTACAGGATCACTCCGTCTAAGGCTGGAAAGACGAGAAGTGAGCGACAATATCTGGTCCTTCCTGGCAGTTTCACGTTCTTTCCTGTTGTTCCAAGGTGCATGTGGCGATGGTACAGGATCACTCCGTCTAAGGCTGAAAAGACGAGAAATGAGCGACAATATCTGGTCCTTACTGGCAGTTTCACGTTCTTTCCTGTTGTTCCAAGGTGCATGTGGCGATGGTACAGGATCACTCCGTCTAAGACTGGAAAGACGAGAAGTGAGCGACAATATCTGGTCCTTCCTGGCAGTTTCACCTTCTTTCCTGTTGTTCCAAGGTGCATGTGGCGATGGTACAGGATCACTCCGTCTAACGCTGGAAAGACGAGAAGTGAGCGACAATATCTGGTCCTTCCTGGCAGTTTCACCTTTTTTCCTGTTGTTCCAAGGTGCATGTGGCGATGTTACAGGATCACTCCGTCTAATTCTGAAAAGACGAGAAGTGAGCGACAATATCTGGTCCTTCCTGGCTGTTTCACCTTCTTTCCTGTTGTTCCAAGGTGCATGTGGCGATGGTACAGGATCACTCTGTCTAAGGCTGGAAAGACGAGAAGTGAGCGACAATATCTGGTCCTTGCTGGTAGTTTCACCTTTTTTCCTGTTGTTCCAAGGTGCATGTGGCGATGGTACAGGATCACTCCGTCTAAGGCTGAAAAGACGAGTAGTGAGCGACAATATCTGGTCCTTCCTGGCAGTTTCACCTTCTTTCCTGTTGTTCCAAGGTGCATGAGGCGATGGCACAGGATCACTCCGTCTAAGGCTTGAAAGAAGAGAAGTGAGCGACAATATCTGGTCCTTCCTGGCAGTTTCACGTACTTTCCTGTTGTTCCAAGGTGCATGTGGCGATGGTACAGGATCACCCCGTCTAAGGCTGAAAAGACGAGAAGTGAGCGACAATATCTGGTTCTTCCTGGCAGTTTCACCTTCTTGCCTGTTGTTCCAAGGTGCATGTGGCGATGGTACAGGATCACTCCGTCTAAGGCTGAAAAGACGAGAAGTGAGCGACAATATCTGGTCCTTCCTGGCAGTTTCACCTACTTTCCTGTTGTTCCAAGGTGCATGTGGTGATGTTACAGGATCACTCCGTCTAAGGCTGAAAAGACGAGAAGTGAGCGACAATATCTGGTCCTTCCTGGCAGTTTCACCTTTTTTCCTGTTGTTCCAAGGTGCATGTGGCGATGGTACAGGATCACTCCGTCTAAGGCTGGAAAGACGAGAAGTGAGCGACAATATCTGGTCCTTCCTGGCAGTTTCACCTTCTTGCCTGTTGTTCCAAGGTGCATGTGGCGATGGTACAGGATCGCTCCGTCTAAGGCTGAAAAGACGAGAAGTGAGCGACAATATCTGGTCCTTCCTGGCAGTTTCACGTACTTTCCTGTTGTTCCAAGGTGCATGTGGCGATGGTACAGGATCACTCCGTCTAAGGCTGGAAAGACGAGAAGTGAGCGACATTATCTGGTCCTTCCTGGCAGTTTCACCTTCTTGCCTGTTGTTCCAAGGTGCATGTGGCGATGGTACAGGATCACTCCGTCTAAGGCTGAAAAGACGAGAAGTGAGCGACAATATCTGGTCCTTCCTGGCAGTTTCACCTTTTTTCCTGTTGTTCCAAGGTGCATGTGGCGACGGTACAGGATCACTCCGTCTAAGGCTGAAAAGACGAGAAGTGAGCGACAATATCTGGTCCTGCCTGGCAGTTTCACCTTTTTTCCTGTTGTTCCAAGGTGCATGTGGCGATGGTACAGGATCACTCCGTCTAAGGCTGGAAAGACGAGAAGTGAGCGACAATATCTGGTCCTTCCTGGCAGTTTCACCTTTTTTCCTGTTGTTCCAAGGTGCATGTGACGATGGTACAGCATCACTCGGTCTAAGGCTGAAAAGACGAGAAGTGAACGACAATATCTGGTCCTTCCTGGCAGTTTCACCTTCTTGCCTGTTGTTCCAAGGTGCATGTGGCGATGGTACAGGATCACTCTGTCTAAGGCTGGAAAGACGAGAAGTGAGCGACAATATCTGGTCCTTCCTGGTAGTTTCACCTGTTTTCCTGTTGTTCCAAGGTGCATGTGGTGATGGTACAGGATCACTCCGTCTAAGGCTGAAAAGACGAGAAGTGAGCGACAATATCTGGTCCTTCCTGGCAGTTTCACCTTTTTTCCTGTTGTTCCAAGGTGCATGTGGCGATGGCACAGGATCACTCCGTCTAAGGCTTGAAAGACGAGAAGTGAGCGACAATATCTGGTCCTTCCTGGCAGTTTCACCTTCTTGCCTGTTGTTGCAAGGTGCATGTGGCGATGGTACAGGATCACCCCGTCTAAGGCTGGAAAGACGAGAAGTGAGCGACAATATCTGGTCCTTCCTGGCAGTTTCACCTTCTTGCCTGTTGTTCCAAGGTGCATGTGGCGATGGTACAGGATCACTCCGTCTAATGCTGAAAAGATGAGAGGTGAGCGACAATATCTGGTCCTTCCTGGCAGTTTCACCTTCTTTCCTGTTGTTCCAAGGTGCATGTGGTGATGTTACAGGATCACTCCGTCTAAGGCTGAAAAGACGAGAAGTGAGCGACAATATCTGGTCCTTCCTGGCAGTTTCACCTTTTTTCCTGTTGTTCCAATGTGCATGTGACGATGGTACAGGATCACTCGGTCTAAGGCTGAAAAGAAGAGGTGAGCGACAATATCTGGTCCTTCCTGGCAGTTTCACCTTCTTGCCTGTTGTTCCAAGGTACATGTGGCCATGGTACAGGATCACCCCGTCTAAGGCTGAAAAGACGAGAAGTGAGCGACAATATCTGGTCCTTCCTGGCAGTTTCACCTTCTTGCCTGTTGTTCCAAGGTGCATGTGGCGATGGTACAGGATCACTCCGTCTAAGGCTGAAAAGACGAGAAGTGAGCGACAATATCTGGTCCTTCCTGGCAGTTTCACCTTCTTTCCTGTTGTTCCAAGGTGCATGTGGTGATGTTACAGGATCACTCCGTCTAAGGCTGAAAAGACGAGAGGTTAGCGACAATATCTGGTCCTTCCTGGCAGTTTCACCTTCTTGCCTGTTGTTCCAAGGTGCATGTGGCGATGGTACAGGATCACTCCGTCTAAGGCTGAAAAGACTAGAAGTTTGCGACAATATCTGGTCCTTCCTGACAGTTTCACCTTCTTTCGTCAGTTAACACAAGTTTATGGCTTGAATGCAATGAGTGAAGGTAAAGTGCTTCAATGGGTTAGAGAGTTTAAAAATGGCCGTCAACACGTCCATGGCGAAGAACGCTCAGGCCGAACCTCTGTGATCGCTGCAGTCGAAACAAAGATTCGTGAAGACAGAAGATTCACAATTTCCACTCTTTCTTTGGAATTTCCACAAGTTTGAAGATCGGTTTTGTACCAAATTGTGTCTGAAAACCTAAACTTTAAGAAACTTTAAGAAACTGTGTTCTCGGTGGGTACCCAGACTCCTCACAGAGGACCACAAAGGGAAGAGATTTGCCACTTCATTGGACTTTTTGATTCCTTACAAGGAAGAAAGGGGTTAACATGTTGAGTCAAATTATCACTGGAGATGAAACATGAGTATCCCATATCACTCCCGAAAGCAAGCGACAATCGATGGAATGGCGACACACAACCTCACCCATCAAGGTCAAAGCCAAACAGACGCTGTCAAAGAGCAATATTATGGCAACTGTGTTCTGGGACCGGCTCGGTGTTTTGCTAGTAGACTTTATGCCACGAGGAACGACAATCAACTCAGATGCCTACTGTGCAACTCTAAAGAAGCTCCGCAGAGCAATTCAAAACAAAAGGCGCGGCATGCTGACAAAAGGAGTTTTCTCCTGCACGATAACGCTAGGCCTCACACCTCTCAAAAGACTCGGGATTTGATTGATTCTTTTGGCTGGGAACTTTTGGACGATGCACCATACAGCCCCGACCTTGCTCCTAGCGATTTTCATCTTTTCCGGTACCTGAAACACCATCTTGGCGGGCAGCTCTTCAATGACGACGATGAAGTGAAAGCGGGCGTGAACTCTTGGCTGTCGGAGCAGGCGGCCTAATTCTTTGGAGAGGGAATTAAAAAAAATTAGTTGTACAGTATGACAAGTGCTTAAATAAACAAGGCAACTATGTAGAAAAATAGGTAAAAGTGTGTAGAATCAGAAAATAAAAGTTTTTTTACAAAAGTATTTGTACCATTTTTTAAAAATAAAAACGGCCATTACTTAAAAAACAACCCACGTAGATATAAAGACCCATTATTGTATGATCACACGATTACAGAAAAATCAATGGAAGCAGTTAGTTCTATGAATAGGTGTATGCCTGCGAGGCGGTTTAAACTGGAACGGCCACATAAAGCTAATTACAAAAAATGCTCTTGCCAGACTGAGAGTCATTGAAGAACCCCCAGGAAATGTGGTCCATGAATAGAGGAGGTTGCTTACAAAATCCTCGTTCGACCAGTATTTGAACATTGCTAATCAGTATAGGATCCTTACCAGATAGGATTGATAGAGGAAATAGAGAAGATCCAGATAATAGCAGTCCGTTTCGTTACAGTTTTATTCAGTAAACACGGAAACTTCACAGAGATGATGAACCAACTCCAGTAGCAGACGCTGCAAGAAAGGCGTTTTGCATCACACTGTGATTTACCGTTGAAGTTCCGAGAGCGTACGTACCTATAAAAGTCAACAAATACAGTGCTTATTCCCTCGTACATCTCGCGAAAAGACCATCAAAATAGAATCAGAGGGATTCGAGATCACACGGAGGTTTACCGGCAATCGTTCTTCCTGCGAACTATTAGCAACTGGAACAGGAAACGGGGGAAGTGATACTGGTACACAATATATTCTCTGCCACACGTTGGAAGATGAGCTGCGGGTAGAGATGTAGATGTATATGTAGACTCAGACGATAATTTATTAGTTATGAACTGTAGATTAAAACTGAAGAAGTTCCAGGAATATGGGAAATTAAAGAGGCGGGATCCGAATAAGCTGAAAGAACCACAGGCTGTCGAGAGTTTCAAAGGGAGTATCTGGTGATTAACTGAAACAGGATACGTATCGCAATAGAAGACAAAAGTATAATCTTGAGAATGAAACAGTGAAGGCACAGCAAGGTCAAATAGGCATAAAGACAACGTCTGATATAAATACTTGGAAAACGTAATATAAAATAAAATATAAAGCAGTGAAGCTGCAAAAAGAGAATAAAGATGGCTGAGAAATATCTATCAGATTGAAAAGAAGTGAAAAGTGGCATAGAAGGAAGGGTTAGACGAAAAATGTGATGCTCGAGAAGTCTTCATGGGAAAGATAGTTGTAGCCTTCAGAAACGTTAGGGAGACCTTTTTAGAGAAAAGAAAAACACCCACATGAATGTTAACAGCAGAGATAGGAAACCTGTAGTAAGCGAAAACAAGGAAGGTCTGATAAATAGGCGTCCATAGGACTCAAGACTGTATTTGTGGCTGAGAAAGGAGTGAGACAGGGTTGAGTCTCTATTTGACACTATTCAATCTTTACGATAAGCAAGTAGTGTGGTAACCCAAGCAGATATCTGGTAGGGCAATTAAAGTTCAGGTAGACGGAATAAAACGTTTGCTGTTTGCTGATGACATTCTGTCATAGAGAGAATGGAATCGATAGTGTGAAAAGAGGTTGTAAGAGGAATATCAACAGAAGTGAAACGAAAGTAATGGAATATGGTCGAACCCAAAATGTTCAAATGTGTGTGAAATCTTGTGGGCTTAACTGCTAAGGTCATCAGTCCCTAAGTTTGCACACTACTTAACCTAAATTATCCTAAGGACAAACACACACACCCACGCTCGAAGGAGGACTCGAACCTCCGCCGGGACCAACCGCACAGTCCATGACTGCAGCGCCCAAGACCGCTCGGCTAATCCCGCGCGGCTATAGTCGAACTGAATCAGATGATGCTGTTAGAAGTAGATTAGGAAATCAGATACAGTAAACGACGAATTTTGCTATTTGGATAGCAAAATAAATGATGCTGCCCGAAGTAGAGGGGAAGTAAAATTCAGGCTGGTAATTGTAAGAAGAGGCTTTCAGAAGAAGAGAAATCTGTAAACCTTGAATATAAACGATTTTTCTAAAGCCATCAGTGTGAATGTGGCGTTGTAATGTAGCGAAAGGTGGGCGTTAAGAAGTTCAGACAAGAAGACAATTCTAGAGAAATGTACTGGTGTAGAAGAATGTTGAGAATATTGTATATTAGAGGGGCAGTATGAATAAATAATGAGAAAATACTGAATCGAGTTGAGAGAAAAGAAGAAAGAGAGAGAGAGAGAGAGAAGAAAATTGTGACTCTACTTTAAAAGAAGAGACCAGGTGGCAGGACACATCCTGTGTGATGAAGGAATCGTCAGTTTGGTAATGGAAGTAAACGTGCGTGCAGTGTGAGGAAGTGTTGTGGAAGGGGGGGGGGGGGGGGGGTTAGAGGGAGCGGTACACAGACCAGTTTAAGAAGCAAGCTCAAACGCACATAGGTTGCTGTAGTTACGGATGTAGAAACGCGTCGACAGCTGAATCAACCAAGTCTTCGGACTAAACGCCACAACAGTAAAAACAACCCAATGAAGTGCGGAAAATACAGTTTTGTTAATTTGGGCGGATACATCTGAGTCTGAAAGAATTTTTTTTTCAGGGAGCACGGCTTTCACGTGCTTACCATTCCAGATTTTTTTTTAAATTTATGACTTGTTATTGACACAAAAGCAATCAGTACCTAATTAACCATACTGAACGTTTAATTATGCAACAAATTATTGAAGCATAGTTCCATAATGACATAGGCATCTCAGTTATGCGGGATTTACACAACTGATCGTCGCGGATTCAGCCATAGACTGATGCATCCACAGTTATAGCTCTGCCTTTCCTCGGAAGAAAAGAGAGAGATACATTGGTAAATAGAAAAGATCGAGCAGGAAACATCAGAAAGGGACACAGTTCAAAAACTGACTAGAATGGCAATTAAAGGTATAAGAATTAAGGTAAGCAACTCAAAACCCAATTGCGGCCGCTTAAAATCTACAAGCTTCTCAATATCTTGACTCTTACGGAAAGTACAATAATTCGTCAACAAAAGGTTCTGCTCAAGTTATTTGTGATGTATTTTAAACAGCATTGTCTCTGATTGTGATATTTAAGCGTATTTTTGCATTGTTTTGCTCTATCTTGTTAGCAATAACATTCTGTGTTAAGGGTAACTATTTATACTGGAAAAAAGTTTTTTCATACACACCTACATTCGAAGTTAAAAGAAGAAGAATGATGTTTTCTGATTTTACAAATAATCAGCAAATTTACGCCACTAGAAACGCTCTCGTAGCGCTCTGTCGGGTCCTGTGCATTTGCATTACAATGCAAATTTGGCGTATCCCTTACGGATTCTGTCAAAGAATAGCCCAATTTAAACGAAATGCCAGTAAAATATCATCTTTCATAAAGTTTTTCTTTAGTATATCGCCAGCTAAATCCTTAGTGTGCAGTCTTAACCCACTTCTAATCTACAATTTCACACTGTCCCATTTATCTGTTTACGTATTTCACACTAGATAATACAGCCATTTACCAATCTCTTCTCGAGGAAGCATTTAGAGTGTCAAACAAGTTTTTCATGAAATTTACCTTAAAGCAGCAAATGGGTTCTTCATTATCATGAAAATGGTTGTATTCCATTTAGTAGCATCTCGCTAAAGTACTAAACTTTAAAAAAATCGATTTGTCTAATATTTTGTATTCTCTCCCTTTAACTTCATGAACGTTCTCCTGTGTTTCATTGCAAATAAAACCGACTTCAAGTTCTTTTGTTTTATCACCCGCATTAAAAGCAGAGGAAACGACATTCTGGTCTAGACGCACATAAAACTTACTGCTCTACGGAAAATAATTTTAGACCAGTGAGCTGCTGTGTAAAATGGCTAGTACAAATGGAAGTGCCCCGTTACACGCAGAAGTGGATATTATCGTAATTCTTATTACACATAAATAAAAGATGATTTCACTCCAACGTTGTTATAGCGTAATCTATGTTTAAGGTGCGAAAGCAAAGAAGGATGCGGTCGTTTTAACACTCCTCGCCTACTCGATATATTTCGAACGTGTTTTTAGTGGCTGTTAACTTTAACGGAGGCCATCGGAAATTGCCTGTAAAGGGTTCAGAAGTTCCGTACAGGTAAACAATGGAAGGTTAATAAACGTGACAGTGGACCTATTACCATTTGAGAGCCTTTGTTTTCATCTTGTACTGCTGGTCGCAGCATTGTTCTTTGAAATTAAATTACAATGTCTTATTCAGCACTCATACTCATCACGGTCTTTACTAATAATTTTTACTGCGTTGATCATCATTCTGGAATATTCTTCATAAAATTAGTCGTAAACACCGTCTAGGACAATTGTCATTTGTAATCCTGTATGTGTGGTTGTAAATTTAAACACTTGAGCCACTTTCATCCTACGTAACTTGCTTCACAAATTCTTATTATGTTATATAGCTTTGAATCCTCTAAGGAGCGTTTTTCTATTTATCGTACTTCCACTTCTTACATTTTGTTACATTTATCTGATTTTTAATATTCCCCACTACTCAATATAGGTTCGTTTCACTCAAGATTATCCCCATCTTCCCCCTCGGCTCGCGGCTGCACCAGACTCGTGGCTCCTGTTCACTGTGATTGAAAGTCCACACGCGCTCAGACTGAAACTTTTACATTTTCGAGACGACAATACCCAGCGAATGTCCACCACCTTAGTAAAATGGCGCCTTGGTCGATAAGAAACTCTTCAATCACACAGCACGTAAAATTCTAGTGCTTGAGCTTGCTGCATTCCTATGAGTACAAAATCACTGAAAGGGAAGTAAGGGTAGTATTCACCACGTAAGCTTTTTCGAAATTATAATATTTTCTGAAAGCTGTTTTGGAATATTCTTGACACTAAACTACTATGTATTACATTGCAATGCTTTATTTTCAATTACTCCGCACATTTTACACCGGATTTAAGAGCTTATATTTACTCAAACCGAAGCTTGATAAATTTTTAACATGGTTGCGAAACGCTGTTTCCCTTTCGTCACTGACTGTTCTGGGGAAAAACTTATTATTGTCTAAAACAGATTTCATGGCTACCTCTTCCTATTCCCGTAAAACTTCATCCATCGCTTAATATACTCCTGGGAACTTAGTATTTATCGCTCACTTCACTGGTTGTCATTTCAAGAAGTCTGATTCTCCTCTATCGCTTCCTTTGTGTCATTTTCAAGCCATTTATCTCATGACTTCGCCATCTCTGTCTGTTAAATGCAATAGAAACGAAAATACTTTAGTTTTACCTTTAACAATACAGTAACATTGAGATGTTTGTGCGAAAGGTATTATCTAGTACCAGATTTGATATTGCCACATTTCTAGGCGACATTTATCACGAAGTCTTCGAAAATATACTTTAGCACTGTTAGCTTGGCATAAGATGGTTTTTGTCCTTTCTCAATACGCTTGTGGCCACAAGAAACATTTACACAGAGCATCTGTATGATAATGGTAAAACTAAACTGCATTCCCACTGCAGTAGAGCGCTCAGTATCTGCGATCGTGAACGGCACAAGGGTTCACTGTTCACTTTCTCGACATGCCTCAAACAGTTATTTTAAGTTTAGATTGTCGACATATTATCATGTTACAGGAAGGAGCTTTGTCTAATTTGGGAGTTGTTGACCGAATGAGCAAACCACGACCACGTCATCGGAACTTCAAACCTCAGAACATGGAAGATCTGCCTCAAAGTGACTGCTCACAACGACCAGCACCAGGTGGTGAACACGATATTTGCAAATCTTGGTTCGTAGCCATCCTGAGGAGGAAGTAGTAGAGCTGTGTTCTGACTTTTCGGAGGTAACTGAGAGGGATAGTTCTACCTAGGCCGTAAGTCACGGTCTCCTCAAGTTTTCAATTTCGCTTGTACACTGAAGCGCCATGTATATTCAAATACAGAGATATGTAAACAGGCAGAATAAGACACTGCGGTCGGCATCGCCTATATAAGACAATAAGTGTCTGGCGCAGTTGTAAGATCGGTTACTGCTGCTACAATGGCACATTCTCAAGATTTAAGTGAGTTCCAACATGGTGTTATAGTCGGTGCACGAGCGAAGGGACACAGCATCTCCGAGGTAGCGTTGAAGTAGGGATTTTCCCGTACGACCATTTCACGAGTGTATCGTGAATGCCAGAAATCCGGTAAAACATCAAATCTCCGATATCGCTGTTGCCAGATAAAGATTCTGCAAGAATGGGACCAACGAAGGCAGCAGAGAATCGTTCAACGAGACAAAAGTGCAGCTCTTCCACAAATGGCTAGATATTTCATTGCTCGGCCATCAACAAGTGTCAGCGTGCGAAACATTCAACAAAACGTCAAACGATATCGGCTTTCGAAGTCCCACTCGCTTACCCTTGATGACTGCACGACACAAAGTTTTACGCCTCGCCTGGGTCCGTCAACACCGACATTGGACTGTTGATGACAGGAAACATGTTTCCTGGTAGGACGAGTCTCGTTTCGAATCGTATCGAGCGGATGGACGTGTACTGGTATGGAGAGAATCTAATGAATCCATACAACGTACATGTCATCAGGGGATTGATCAAGGTGGTGGACGCTCTGTAATGGTGTGGAGCGTATGCAGTTGGAGTGAAATGTGACCCCTGATACATCTGGATACGGCTCTGCCAGGTGAGGCGTACGTAAGAACCCACTCTGATCACCTGCATTCATTCGTATCTATTATGCATTCGGACGGACTTGGGCAATTCCAGCAGGACAATGCGACACTCCACATGTCCAGAACTGCTACAGAGTGGCTCCAGGAACACTCTTCCGAGTTTAAACACTTCAACTAGCCTCCAGAACCAAAGACATGACAATAATTGAGCATATATGGGATACCTTGTAATGTTGTACCCAGAAGAGAACTCCACCCCTTCGTACTCTTACGGATTTATGGACAGCCCTACAGGACTGAGACTTAAGTCGAGTGATCGCCACGTCGTGTTGCGACACTTCTGCGTGCTCATGGGAGCCCTACACGATATTAGGCAGGTGTATCAGTTTCTTTACCTCTTGAGTGTAGGTAACCATAATGAGTAGACGTAAAACTTCCTCAGCACCGTGTGTAACGCCGGAAATGCATATCCTCCTATTTCCATCTGTTGTACTATAAATATTTTTCCTTATTTTGTTACCTGAAGATATGACATTTCTGTGTCTTTATATATTGTAATTGTTTTCCTATTTGTATGTATATATTTATTTATGCATTTATGTCGATGTATAATTGGTTTGTTTTGTAAATATTATTTGTATTTTTACGCTGGGTCCTGCCTAGGGAAAACTATGCTATCGAACGAATACATCGATAGGTCGAGTGGAGAAGGAAGGGGTTTAGGATCTTTGGTAGTGTTAACTCTGTCTCGTGGAGCGCGGGCAGAGCAGAGGGAGTCTGGCTGGATAGTGTACAGGAGGAGGTGTATTGTGTGACGCTCCGGCGAGTTGCCGCGCTTTCGGGGTTTGGCAGCATGCAATTGCGCTCGACTTACTGTGTTAGTTTCTGACATGGTGTCGGGGACGGAAGGCGTTAGCTGGCACACATCAAGAGCCTGTTTCGGCTGGAGACCGTGTCGAGAAGAAGGCGCCCAACATCCAGCTTCTGCAACAGCGACCACCGACAATGAGTGACTGTCGCCACCTCCTCGATCGACGACTTCAGACACTCATTCAACAAGGAATACTGGTAGCACGTAAAGTTTTAGAACTGTATGGCAGATCTCAGCTTTTCAGACTGTTAAATTTTTCTCACTAAATTACAGCAACGTGGCATGAACCTTCGTTGCTCATTGCCCCAATTGCATTACCAAGCAGGGTCCCTTCCTTTTCCGGAATGAACCCGAGTGTCGTTGAAATTCAAACGCCAGCATTAAGGTAATATCATTCGATTTCACTGGTTTAATTTCAAAGTTCAGTTAAGGTATTCATAGCTGGCTACAATATTTAGATTACACAAGCACAAATTAAGAGTGCGAGTTTTGTTACCGTGTTTTAGCTTACCTGTGACTGCAACTCAGCTTGGTACGTACTAAATTTTACTACTGTTAATTGTTCAGAATAATTTAATTCAAGTTCAAAGTTAAATGTCTTATTTCTAAAATGCGTAGATTCAAGTAGCTTTTGAAATGATTGTTGAGGTAGCCCAAGACTAACCGTATTTTAGTGAATTTCGATGTGCTTCAGAAACAAAGCTCAGAATTAATTTCAGTCACTAAATTAACTTTCAATTTTCCGGTTTTATTAATTCTTTTGTTAAAGTAAGTCAGAGTGTAGCGAAATTTATTACTTCTGACAAACTTTCAGTTTTCACACTACACACGCTTCTAGTGCTAATTATATGTGTAATATCATTTATTTTTCAGTTACTATAGTAGTTGCCCATAGGACCGTAATTTCCCCCAAATCTCAAATATCTATTTACCACTAGTTAATTGTTAACGTAACGGCCGCACATTTACTTTCTTTATTAACTTTACCCCTTTTCAAAATTAATTTCCGCCAGTTTCATTTGCATATTTCCTTTCATTTAGATGTAACTCTTTCCTCCCTCTTAACCGACAGATTAACTTCGGTGACGATTGCTTTTCCCAAATTTCCGTTAGGTACACGCCGTTTAATTTTTCACTGTCATTAAGGTCGATAAGTGACGGGGAGGTTACACGTTGGTGACAGGACAATCTTCACATTTGAGGTTGTTCTGGACACGAATTGTGCATTGTGCAAATCTCGTAGCAAAGTACTGGGCATTAGGTCAGCGAGAATAAGTTGTGGGAGTAGTCATAATTATATTTGAGATTTGGCATTTATATTGAAAATTATTAAAATGAGTGACGGCAACAATTATCAAAATTTGGTAGACTTGGATACGGAACAATCGGTCGCACTGTGGGAAACACGCATCGCGGGATCCATTGTTCAGGGGCAGGCGGCTAGCATGAAAGGCGCGACCGCCGAAACGCAAGAAAGAGCAGAAATGGAATTCCAAACTTTAGAAAATGTTTCGGAATCGGAAGCGAAAATCAAATCTGTACCCCTTGATGACGAATACTGGGGAACATATATAGAGGAACCAGCTACGGAAGTAAAACCGGTAGTTTCCGGGAATTTAACTGATTTATTCAATGTTTTGATTAATGAAATCAAGAGTCAATCGGCAGAAATTAAAGTTCAGTCTGAAAAAATTTACAGGAAGCTAGACAACCAGAACAAAGCTATTAATGTTGCTAACAACAATGTTGGAGTTGTTAACACAAAAGTTGATAAACTCAAAGAAGATATTGTTATGATTAATACCGAAATAGGTAACCTTAAACAGGAACTGATAGGAGTTCAGGCGGAAATTGCGAGCATAAATACTGGTTTTGATTCCGAAATTAGCATAATCGATAAAAGCGTAGGAAAAGCAATTGTTTCGATCATCGAGAATAAGGTGACGGAACAAATTCAATTAGTGAAAAAAGAGGATGAACAGAAGATGGAAACTTTAAAGGCTTTAGTATCCGAAGTAGATACTAAAGTGAGGAAGCAGGCTAATACCTGCGAAGAGAAAACAAGGGAAGTAGAAACGATTGCGACAACCACTTGCCAAGTAATTACGAGAGTGTCGCAATTAGAAAAGAAACTTGACGAAAAACAGAGTTATGTGCCAATCTGTGAACATAGTTCGGAAATGTTGAGAAAGAGGAGCGGTTCGACCCCTTGAAAAAAGGCGGTATACACGCGACGGATTTCATAAAAAATTGTGAAAGTGTTTTACCCAGATCATGGACTAATGAGAGAAAAATTAATGCGGTTATTGATGTGTTGGCTGGTGATGTCAAGCGTTGTGCTTAAACCTCAGCATTACGAATCTGACTTCTGACGAGTTTAAAAATTTGTTTCTGGCTGAATACTTGTCAGAGCAAAAACAACAAAGTGTCTGGCGCAAATTTGTCGTATCGAGGCCTTTCGATGCGAATTAGCTCGGCGCGACGAAGGAGTTTTGTGAGGGCTGGATCCGCAAGTTGGAATATTTGGGTGATCGCCACACGGAATCCGAAATAGTCGGGGAACACTACAAGAAGTTACCAGATGATACAAAACGCTACGTAGGAAGCAATTAAAGGACAATTAATAATTTCCTGGAAAGAGTTGAGGACGAGGACAATTGGCGCAACAATCGCGACAGTGGTATAGGCCGTGGTAACAGTAACGGGTTCCACAACAACCACAACAACGGTAACCATGGGAATAATGCATACCGCAACCTTGCCATCAATAACAATAGTGGTTCTGACCGTAATGACAATCGGTACAATGCAAATAATAACACGAATGACGGAAAACAGTATCATACTAACGTGATACGCGCTTCACAGAATAGTAATAACGCCAGAGGGTGTGATAAGCCGTCTCAGCAGCATCCGGGGATCAGGTCTGCTGGGACGAAACAGGGAAACCACTAGCCGCGCCGGTGAGGGGCCGACCTGGCATGGAGAAATTTTGGGGGCCCAATAACAGGAGAAAACCCAGGTGTCGTCGTTATCAAAATTCCGTATGGAATAATAAACGGCGGGAGAGTGTGCCAGTGTTAAGAGAAAGGAGTGCACCCACAAGTAGTAGATCAGCTGTAGACACTGCAGTAGAAAATAGATTTACTGTCAGTGAGAACAATTTAAGTAGTGTTCCGGAAATCGAGTATAACGTGGCAGCTGTAACACCCACAGCGGAACTGGAGATGGAGTTTAAGAATGATTCGCGATTGTTGAGAGAAGATCAGATGTCGGCTAACACGTCCGTCATCGAGCGAGGGGATGCAGAGAGGGACGAGGTCTGGTTAAGGCAGTTCGGTCGCTAATACGACGAACTAAGAGATTATAGGGGCCTGTACGGGATAAGTGTTTATGGAGAGCGCGGGCGACAACATTGATGTACTGTGGAGACCTCACGCCCCACATGTTGAGCAATTCGGCGGTACGTCCACCCGGCCTCCCGCATGCCCACTATACACCCTCGCTCAATGTCCGTCAACTGCACATACGGTTCACGTCCCGCAGGGAGATAGTGTTTGTGAAGTGATAGAAAGTTCTGGCCTTAACAGCAGACTTTACCAGAAATAGTTGATGTTAATGGGAAGCACGAGCAAGATTCGTCGTGTTTTGTCCCGCGGGAGTTGGATGTTGAAGTAGTAACGGGAAGTTCTGGCCCTAACCGGCAGACCTTACCGAAAGTTATAGTGGTAGAAGCAGCCGACCCATCCGACGCAAAACTCCAGTTTAAACATTTTGAGAGTATTAAGGAGAAAGATAACGAAAATTTTAGTGAGAGCCGGACACGATTGGTACACTCCTGGAAATTGAAATAAGAACACCGTGAATTCATTGTCCCAGGAAGGGGAAACTTTATTGACACATTCCTGGGGTCAGATACATCACATGATCACACTGACAGAACCACAGGCACATAGACACAGACAACAGAGCATGCACAATGTCGGCACTAGTACAGTGTATATCCACCTTTCGTAGCAATGCAGGCTGCTATTCTCCCATGGAGACGATCGTAGAAATGCTGGATGTAGTCCTGTGGAACGGCTTGCCATGCCATTTCCACCTGGCGCCTCAGTTGGACCAGCGTTCGTGCTGGACGTGCAGACCGCGTGAGATGACGCTTCATCCAGTCCCATACATACTCAATGGGGGACAGATCCGGAGATCTTGCTGGCCAGGGTAGTTGACTTACACCTTCTAGAGCACGTTGAGTAGCACGGGATACATGCGGACGTGCATTGTCCTGTTGGAACAGCAAGTTCTCTTGCCGGTCTAGGAATGGTAGAACGATGGGTTCGATGACGGTTTGGATGTACCGTGCACTATTCAGTGTCCCCTCGACGATCACCAGAGGTGTACGGCCAGTGTAGGAGATCGCTCCCCACACCATGATGCCGGGTGTTGGCCCTGTGTGCCTCGGTCGTATGCAGTCCTGATTGTGGCGCTGACCTGCACGGCGCCAAACACGCATACAACCATCATTGGCACCAAGGCAGAAGCGACTCTCATCGCTGAAGACGACACGTCTCCATTTGTCCCTCCATTCACGCCTGTCGCGACACCACTGGAGGCGGGCTGCACGATGTTGGGGCTTGTGCGGAAGACGGCCTAACGGTGTGTGGGACCGTAGCCCAGCTTCATGGAGACGGTTGCGAATGGTCCTCGCCGATACTCCAGAAGCAACAGTGTCCCTAATTTGCTGGGAAGTGGCGGTTCGGTCCCCTACGGCACTGCGTAGGATCCTACGGTCTTGGCGTGCATCCGTGCGTCGCTGCGGTCCGGTCCCAGGTCGACGGGCACGTGCACCTTCCGCCGACCACTGGCGACAACATCGATGTACTGTGGAGACCTCACGCCCCACGTGTTGAGCAATTCGGCGGTACGTCCACCCGGCCTCCCGCATGCCCACTATACGCCCTCGCTCAAAGTCCGTCAACAGCACATACGGTTCACGTCCACGCTGTCGCGGCATGCTACCAGTGTTAAAGCTCCGTATGCCACGGCAAACTGGCTGACACTGCACTGACGTCGGCGGTGCACAAATGCTGCGCAGCTAGCGCCATTCGACGGCCAACACCGCGGTTCCTGGTGTGTCCGCTGTGCCGTGCGTGTGATCATTGCTTGTACAGCCCTCTCGCAGTGTCCGGAGCAAGTATGGTGGGTCTGACACACCGGTGTCAATGTGTTCTTTTTTCCATTTCCAGGAGTGTAGAAAAGCACTTACGTTACAGCGTGTATGAGGTTAGAGTTGACGTTATACGGTCGGACGGTAGCAGTGTGGGTTGCGCGGATCCAAAGGAAGTAATTGCAGACACTACTGGGCACATTCCTCCAGGTAGATTGGCAGATGAGATCAATCTGACCAAAGAGGAATCAACGAAGTTGACAATTAGTGAGTTGATAGCAAAGCAACACTCACTAGTTGACGAGTTACAGGAAAAAGTTTCGGTGTTGGATGCGAAGCTACAGACTAAGCCTCAGGGCAACCGTGTTGAAATTCAAACTGTATGTGAACAGAGGCTGAAAAGGCCGCCGGATAAGCCGTATGCATGATCAAAGCCGGATGGTTTTTTCTGGAATGGCCTGGATATAGACGAGGATTTACTGTGGGAAAAGGAAACAGTCGAGGGTAAGTGTAGACAGATAGTAGTGCCTGTTAATATGCACGGCCTACAACTAAACGTGTTGATTGACACCGGTGCAGAATTGAGTGCTGTATCTGGAAGAATATTTCAGTTACTGAAAGACAGACCTGGTATTATAGTTATGCCAGTAACAGGAGTGAAAATTATCGGTGCTACTGGGAAGGCCAGTAAACCGGTCACTAAAGAGATTTTAGTCAAATTCGAGATATGTGGGGCACGATTTGAACAAGAGTTTGTCGTCGTGCCAGACTTAACTACGGAAGTAATTATCGGGTTAGATTGGCTATTAAAGTACCGTGCAGTGATTAAGTGCGAAAGCAAAACTTTGACTTGTACGTCACAAGATAAAACAATAGTAGCTAGTTTTGACGAGACAGGAGATGGTGTGCATAGGCAATACCAGCCTATACACATTGTTAACTGGCCGGATGCCATTGGCGTAGGTATGAATTTGAACCACTGCAACGTGAGGAATCTCGGCGTTGACAATAGTGTAGAAAGTGAATTGGAAAGTATTGTAGACGGTGTGTCAAACGTAACACATGAACAAAGACAAGGTCTGTATGAAGTAATAATGAGGCATAAGAGTGTGTTTTCAGACATACCGGGACTTGTTGAAGGATACAAATGCAAGTTGCATGTAATTCCGCACGAACCATTCTTCGTGAGACCGTATGCTATACCGCTTTCCAAAAAGGAAGCATTGCAACGGGAGATAGATAAGAAGATCAAATGGGGAGTGGTTTTTGAAGTAAGAGTCCATACAATAATGGTTTGGTCATTGTAGCAGAACGGGATGGTAATGTGCGTATTGTGATTGACGCACGCACGCTGAATAGGGTCGTTCAACGTGAAACAGACAGACCAGAGAGTATGGAGGAGATGTTGCAACGTTTTCATGACGTTAAGTTCATGACTAGCCTCGATCTGACGGCTAGTTACTGGCAAATAGAAGAAGAATCTAGGCCATACACCGCCTTTTTGTTTGAGGGCTGGTGTTATCAGTATAGAGTACTGCCGTTTGGACTTAATATATCTGTGTCCGTATTCATCAGGTCCCTAGAAAAAGTGCTACGGCCGGCTTTGTGTTCAAGATTAACTGTATATGTTGACGACCTATTGTTGGCCAATGCCACTTGGCTTGACCATTGTGACCTGTTAGATGAAGTTTTTAGAGCATTGCGCCATGGCGGGATGACTCTAAAGCTAAAGAAATGCGAATTTGTGAAGCAGGGGCTGAAATTTTTGGGGCATGTAATTACCACTGCTGGTATTACGAAAGACTCAGAGAAACTAGAGGCAATAAGGAGTTGTCCACCACCCAAGTCTAGGAAACAGTTAAAAAGTTTTCTAGGGCTCACAGGAATTTACCTTAAATTTGTAAAAGGACAAGTGTTTAATGATGAAAATTTGAATAACCTCTTACGCAAAAATGTTCCGTTTGTGTGGACTGACAGATGTCAGGCCGTTTTCGAAAGATTAAAAGACGAGTTGTTAATATCTAACATACTATTTTATCCTGATTTATCGCTACCCTTCCATCTGGGAATGGATTCATCGAATTACGGGGTGGGGGTAGAACTGTT